>NW_026260303.1:0-15815 GCF_024291825.1 Alternaria postmessia
TGCATCAGAGAGAGACTCGTCTAACATCTGGCAGTCGCTCCACTCCATGCCGATACAGCACACCCTCTTACGGGTCGAGCATGATGGTCTGCTTGAAGCCCTCACATTTGAGAAGAGAGGACGATGATAGGGCTGACATGAGCGAGCTTGCCAAAGTTGATGAGCTTGATAATCGGGGAATTGCGCAGGAGAAGCGTGATGCGCGTGCAAAAGAGAGGAGAGAGCGCGACCGACTGAAGGATGAGCAGATCAAGGAAGTTGCCCAGCGCAAGGCAGAGGAACAGCGTCAAAGGCAGGCTCACGAGCATCACTAAGCTATCCAAAGACCATCTAAAGGCAAGCGCAAGGCTTTACAACAACTCGCACCAAAGAAGAAGCAGAAACGTAGTACTAGAGATGATATGGGCGGTGCCTCGCGCACAGCGCGTGTCCCAACACCGCCACACCCACACTCGCGGCCGCAAAATCCTCTAGCCAAGGATGCATTAGTGAAAGAGTTGGTCGCAAAGGTCTATGAAGTACTCTGTTGAGTTTCCTTAGTATAACGACCTCTGTGTGTGGCTCTACAACCTCCACTCTGTGTAGCCTGTTTTGGTGATGCGCGTGCATTGACTAACGGCGTGCATTGTGTGCACGAACACGGTATTCGTGGAGCCGCAGCGCCACTTGTTTCCGATGGGCGTGTCCGGCTCGTTCTGTTGAGAATAGAAGAATAAATGATGCTTCCGTTGATGACTAGGGCATGCGAGAAATAAAGATATCGCTGGCTGTGGTTGTTGAGCGTCTCCGGGAGGCGCGTGCGGGTGGGCGACAATGATTTGATCGACGACCCACAGACTTATTCATTGCATGGACGCTAAGCACCCGTTCAGACGATCGGTTACCCCACAAGTACATGTCGGAATTCTCCACGGCTAGCAGTCGGTTGCATCCTATTTTATGCTAGCTATCTCTAGCCGACCAAACTTCGACGACGTCCCGCACGCGTATCCCCTATGTGGTCGCTAGAACTGTAGTACTTTTACAGCGCTCTGCAGCCATGTTGTATCCGAGGCGGCACTTCTGGTTCCCGTACCTACTCAACAACCATGAAGCGGCGAAGGTTTCAATGTAACCGAACGCTCATCGTATGTCTCATTCCTAGTCTTTGTCTCCAGTCATATCCTTACTAGTAGGTCGCGGTTGTATAGAACATTGCCTCCAAGTTAATCCTCCTCGATATCCCCACGCCAGAACCAACCCCTTCGCGGCCCTCGACATCATACGACAGGCATACCTCCAAAGACGGCATATGCAACCAATCGCCCTGGATCAACCGCCATATCCTCGATGAACTCACGGAACGGGAATTATACCTAGCATGTCGCCACGTCCTGCTGCACTCCAAGCTGTCCGATCATGGCGTGAGGAACACAGGCTCCAAGCTAGACTGTAATGGGCCTGGAAGACAGGCTCCAAGCTAGACTGTAATGGGCCTGGAAGACAGAAGAATCGCATAACACAAGCCTGCGAGACCAGCGTACACATGCCCATCAGCGTGCTCGCAGAGTTGTCGTCAACTTCCTCCATCGAACGAGGACCCAACATCAAGACCCGAACGCGACCGAAGGCGAACATGGAGGCAAGAGCAAGGAGCTACGGAGACATGTCTACATGCGCGAATAGTAATGGCAAGCGAGCCGCTTTCGGATAGTTCAACGACCGGGGTGCTCAAAAGTAGGAGAGGTTGAGGATGCGCGACAGTTTTCCCGACTGTGTACCGCAATGGACCAACAGATACGACGAAGATGCTACGCTACCTGTAGTACTCATCTCAACCCTCGCGAACGCCAATTTGTCGTCATAACGATCTGCTAGTCTTCCACAAGCAACTTTGGCCAATGTCTCGACGCAGGCTCTAGCAACTGCATTCGATAGTCAAGTGGAGGCTGCGCGTCTGTCTTGAGATGGAACAGAAGTTCCGAGACGTCTGCTTTCTCTTGCAAGATGATTGTGGATACGATCGCGCGCGGAATCCTTCCGACTGAGTCTAAAACTCAGGCCGAGATTGGCAAAATCTCAAGTCTGAAGGCAACTTTCATTGACTCGATGTCTAAGAAGGATAAAAAGGATAATTGAATGCTTGGAGTAGAGGTTGTTGATAAAGTAGCACAAGTGCATCACCTATAGCATGCTATAGATCTCGTTTGTTCACTGTCGTCTAGAGTGGCGCCTTCCTTTTTGACCACTTGTTTAATCCGGATTCGGTCACTTGTGACATGAAATACCTCTAATGCATAATATGCGGCGATACAAGTCTGCATCTCCTTCATCTCCCTTCACAAGACTGCTAAAGAGCCGTCTGGCCAGCTTCATGGGCATCGATAAAATGATGTCCGTCCCTAATTTCCAGTCGCACCCTGCCGCGAGACGGACGCCAGGGACTTTAAGATCGAACATTTGAAATCTTTCATGTCCGTGTGGTTAATCTCTAATCCCCTGTTCGTAGCTCCTTACCTTAATTTAACTTTGGCTTGTTTCTCTACTTGAGGATACGAAATTTATGCCGTCGTTGACGCCTGCACGCCGTGCAGAGTCAAGCCTAATGTACTGAAGTTTAAGCCGACATCATACAATCATACAGCATGGTGCTTGACCCCTGAGACTCTGTCGAGCTGATAAACTCATTCATCTAGGCTTCTTGGTATTACTGTAGGCATACAAAGTCACCGCGAGCCTTGTGGCGATTGTCGCGCGCTCGTCTATATGTAGTTGCCACTCCAGTCGATACCTAAGAACGTAGTAGGTTCCTGATACAGTCAATGCAGCACCGACCCCAAACTCACAATACGAGTAGCGTGTCATTCACCTCAGGCTAACAGAAAGGTGGCTATTGTGGCTGCGCAGCTTTCGAAGTGGATATGTGTTGAAGCGTCACTTGAAATAGATAATTGTATCTTCATGCTCAAACCTACATCTCTTCTTGACAGACACCCTGGTGTGCCGGAACCGACCAAGCAACTTCTCAAGAGTCTGCGGCCTTCGCTGACTAATCATGGATCTATGTACATGCCCTAGTTACAGCTGCGTTGACTTACATTTTCAGTCTTTCGAAGGTCAGAGTGCAAAATCGTCTCGTCTCAGGGATGGACATTGCCTACAATTTTGTCCATCACGGCGGCTGATACTTTACGAAGGATGCACATTATAAGACTTTCTTATTTTCCAAGTTTCCCTGAATCAATCTCCATCATTGATATTAATACTAGTTATGTTCTATGAGAGTTAATTACGTTGATCTGCATGACACTATGTATCTTGCAACTACTGTATTGTTTTACGGCACACACTACAGACTGTTTCTTTCTCGCGCCACGTACACACGTCTTCATTGTGCAAAGTTTGTTGTAATCGTTTTAGCCCGTCGATCGCTATTTCCTCGTAATCGTCGTGACTTTTATAGCCATTCTGCTTTTTGTTAAAAGTCTTGTCCTCGTCTTCGGTGAAATTCTAACCTCATCCATCCAATAAACACGAATCTTGTTGGTTGAGGCAGGAGGCTCCGTACTCCCAAATAATTGAGTAACATAATCCGCCAAACGACTTTTTCCTTTGGGAGCGCAGTCTGACATTGTAAAGCAACAGAGAAGGAGCGGCTTTCGAGATGCTCGAGGTTGTTCTCAATGATGAAAATGTGTACAATCAACGGAGGTTATCGAAAATGGTGGTAAGCTCTGCTGTAAACATGCTAAGTAAGTCTGCATCTTATATAGCTGCTGACAGGGGGAGGCTTGGTTTCAGTTGTCGCTTGTACTATACTGAAAGTAGCTTAGTGCGCACTGGGCGTGCATGTTGGCTTGGTGCTTTGTAGGAAAGGTTGAATGTGGCGTATTCTCGACGTCTTCGGTTGCGTACGATCCATACTTGGCGTCTTCGAGGCGATGGCACTCTCGAGAAGATGGGTCTCGGTCATACATCTCGGTTGCGATATGTTTGCTGTGTGATCTCTTCCGTTTCCCGTGGGATGCTAAGGATGCGTAGCCTAGGGCGACGCGGGACAGGAACGAGCATCAAGGATCGTGGAAGTCGTCGAAGCGTCTCCTCACAGAGTCACTCAGCCATAGGCGCCATCCCTCAACAACGTGAAGGTGTGGTGAGAACATGATGCGCAATGCTGCTGGGCGTTGCTGACTGTCATGGAGCTAACAGGGTCGCTTGGGCAAATTGGCAGGCCCCCTAATTGGACCCGGTACAGCGACGCTTGTCGCGAGCCGCCATAGATCCGTAATTCAAAATCAAGCATGCGCCAATGGGTTTCACTTCTAGCACTAAACCCGGAGCTTGTTCTCCATACAAATCTCATAGTTCCCGTTCTGGATTCGTTCGCCGTTGGTAATTGCCACGGTACCAGTTCGATAAGCTCCAAGCAGAATACAGAGCACTTGGCGCCGTGCTATCGCTACCATTCATGGGTAGGTGGCGCTGCACAGACAGGCGTTGACGTCCCTGCGACAAGGAGAAGTCGCTAACATCCGGCTCAAAGCATCATAGCATAACGACGCGGCACCACATTGCAAACATGCTAGCGCGCGCTCCGAGAACAGCACGGCTTCGACTAAGGAGTGTTGTTCCAACGCTGACTGCGACGTTTTGCGCCCAGCCAAGGGCCGAGCGCACTGTGTCGCCAACATGCAGCGCCCGTGCACGCGCAATACGGTCCAAGCTTACCGCATCGATGTTACACGAAACGTGCACTTCCCGGCGATTCTACAATCCGTTCGACACGATGTTAACACGTAATAGAGATGGCCCACGCTCAATAGTGAGATTATAGCCATTTACCGCCTCGCGCCATTGTTGCACTTTGCCGGCGCAGATAGCCCAAGCGCAATCGACCTCGTGTCTATGATCCGTGGCAAACTCAGCTTCAACCTGATACGCGACTGCCTTGCCGGCTCACAAGCTCACGCTGCAGACAGCCTTCACACTTGACGAAATAATCATGCTTGCTGATTCTTCGCTCAAGCCCCGTTTTCGTCTTCACTCTTACAAGTTCTGAATCGGAGTCCACTACTGGCGAATTACAGATTATAACCTACTGTCAGAGCGCCCGCGATCGCGCGGCGATCTTTTGCTTCCTCGACGAACTCTACCATATCGCCCACGACTAAACTACGGCAGCACACAAGTACGCGTGTGTTCTGTTCGACCTACAGAACTGTGCATTCATTTACATCGCTGCCTCTCATAGTCAAGATAATAGGGCACGATTGTATACTAATTATGGGCGATTGTTGCCCTAGAAGACTCTCGTATCACCTTTCCACAGTGCCAAAGGTGTGTGTCCTATGCCAAAACAAAAAAGTGCAAACATTCATGCAGTGGCAGGATCGGCTCGTTGATGCAACAATCGTACTTTTGCTGTTTGCAATATGACTGCAGATTGATCGTCTCCTGGTCTTGTTCGCCTACGAGTTTTCGGCCTAATCTCCACTGGCTCCTGTACCATGGCCACAAACAAGAAAGAGGGTGAAACCTGAGATTCGTGGCCACGTGAGTTATGGAGAGGCTAGATTTGTCGCCTTATGGACTTAACAATACGACCTACGCTGTGCGAAGTTGATCGAACGAATGAGCTGTTGCAGGCTGGCTTTGTGACTCTAAGCTTACTGGAATCTGTGATTGAAGCGCTTCGCAAAAGATCCGTTGCGAGGGTATGTTCGCGACTCTTTTATAAACACTGCTCGTGGTTTTCATCGAGTCATTTGATGGAATTCCTTCCGGATACGTGTAAGAAACATGAAAAGCATGGCCCGTGATCTTGCAGTTTCTCTTTGAGACAGGCTTACTAGTTAGATTAAAGATTCGCATGAAGCAAAAGTGATGGTTGAGCAAGGTGAATTGGTATGAGAGAACGACTAGCTAAGCTACAAAGGACCGCTAATTCGTTGCTATAGACCACGTTATCACTGTTGACTGACGTCAGAAATCTGGACCCGGCAGAACGAGAACAAGCCACGACACCTGAAACCAGGAATGAGAATCTTCGCATCGAGATATACATTGGCAGTCAGACACGTTTTGATACCGCCATGGCCCTGCATAACTGACACGCATCATTTCGTTTTTCTTCTGGCTAGGTAGGACAGTACGAGAATTGATAAACATCTTCGTTCCCTTCTTCTTAGTTGCAGACTTCAATCATGAAAGACCTTCAGGCCACGTAAAGACTCAGCAAGAATCACTGGGATAACCCATATCCACAGCTTCAGATTCTTCGTCTGGTACTGCTTCTGACTCGGTTGGTAGATCCCCCTCGATGTGAGCCGTATCGGAAGATACCTCAACTTCCTCCAGCCCATCATTAGTGATGACTTCGCCCGATTCTCCGCAGGGAGAGTTCAATGACACGTCTGGCGGAAAAGTCCCAGATCCACTATCAAAGATGGCCGCGCTCGTTGCACCTAGACACAGCCAATCATTAGTCTACAATTATCATACTTGCAAAGTTCTGTTGAGAACACGATTATGCGCTTACCTTGTAAAGTTCTTATCATGAATCTGTTACACGTCTCCAGCCCCTGCACCAATACATCCAGCTGGTTTTCCAATTGCTTCCGCTTCGCTCGGCTCTCTTCAGACTCGCCTGCAATGCTTGTCACTACATCAGAGGCCAGAGAAGTGACTTCGACTGGCGAAACAATATCGTTCAGTCTAGCGATGATACCCTTCTCGACAGCCTCGACAGCAACATCGTCGACGAAGCGTTCCATGGCGATCTGGCGAAACGGAAAGTATCTCAGCATAGCTACTTCACGAGAAGAAAGGATCACGGAAATCTTGCAGGGTGCGACGTACCTTATAGTAAGCTTGCATACAATCCAGCGCTTCGGAGCACGCATGCTGAGTCATATCAGGGTTGTTATGCGTCACGAGCGCATCTAACAGTGGACGATAATCCATCTCTCTAGACTGACGTTGTCCAGTTGGGTCGAGTGAGCTGATGTTGAAGGTTTCTTGGATGATGCGTGTGAGTTCTGCAGTACTTCTCTCTTTTCGGGCCTGCTGAAGCGTCTCTATGAAGTGATGGTTATAGGTGATGGGATGCCCACGCTGATGAGAAGCAAGCAGATCCGTCGTCTTACTTTCCACATCTTTGCAGATCCTCTCTAATGCTGGTTCGACTAAGGTTCGAAACAGCACGCCGCATGTGGAAGCGTCCGCGACATGGGAAGTGAGGTGTCCGAGAAAGGTCCTTGCCGCAAGTACGACTTTTGCGACATGAGCTCTAGCAAACTCTTCCCATCCCGATGACTGCTCGAAGAAGAGGTCAGATACTATCATGGGGCTGAAGGTGCCAGGCAGTTCTCGGCCACGGGTATGTTTCATGAGATCCTCGATTCGCTTGAGAAACTCGGGCCGGCTGAGGATTCTCTCCTTCGGTATCGCTATTGGTCTCACTGAATGACGTTCGTCAGAAGAGTTGATGATGGAGAAGTAGTGTCCTGCATGAGTCATTTCTTCCGCAAAAAACTGATTGAGGCTTTGCACCACAGCACGAATGCGCTTCTGGTAGCCAGCGTCAGTCTTAGCGTCGCCAAAAAACTCGTCGTTGTAAGTCCCGTCGACGGCGGCTTTCGTGAGAGTCTGGCATGATTGACTTAGAGTGACTAGATAGTGCCGTTGTTCGTCGGTAGTAGCTCGTGGCTGGCCTAGCTTTTGAAGTACAGCGCGACAAGCGGCAGACTTGAGTTCAATCTCGTCCACAAGACTGGGGAGTTCTGCCGCAATCTGAACAAGAAGGAGCTTGCTCAGTCGCTCTCTTAATGATACAATGCCAAGGATAGACTCGGGCAGCGCGGGCCACACTCCCTTGGAAAAGAAATGCTTTTCTTCTTCATCACGCTTAGAAAGATCCCAAGATCCGGTTTCTGAATCCATATTCTTGAGAACATGCCATCCAAGACGAAATTCCACATCGAGATTTTTGGCGAGCGATATGTACATGATTTCGCTGGCAGATCCTGGAACCAGACTATCAGGTTTCGTGATCACCCCGAGGGTGCGGGTGCCAGTTTTGTCAGCAGCTCGGGCGAGCTTGAGCACGATTTGGTTGGCGTAATCGTTCTTCGCAGACACAACCGCAAGAATAATGCTCCTGGGCTCTTTCATGTACGACTGGACGACGTCTTGCACAAGATCGATATCAGCTGCAGATTGCTGCTTGGTCTCTGAATGAATGAGACCTGGCAAGTCCACGATTGTGAGATGCGGTCGATCAGGGCCAGAAATCTCAATACGCAAGAGATCCTTGGAAAAGGCTCGACCGAGACTGCCAATGGCCATGGCTGTCTTGGCATCTTCGATCAGCTTTGGAAGTGCAGCAAAGCTATCGAGCGTCTCGCAGAAGCTTTGGAGAGATTCACGCTCTAGTTCGCTGCGCGAGCGGTCTGCGACGATGGAGACGCTGACGCCGATTTTTGATGTCTTTCGTAGCACTAACTCAGTTGGAAAACGAGTGCACAAGTTGCTCTTGACCGGAAAAGATACACCAGAAATGGCTTCAAGAACAGAGCTTTTGCCAGAAGATTGATCGCCACAAACAATGATTTGTGGAAGCGAAACATAATGATCGATCCCCTGAGAGCGAAGACGATCTACAGAGTCAAGAAGGTCTAGTTGATCTTTTGAGCATAGTTCATGGACGATGCGGGTATCGAATGGCTTGATAACCATTATGAACGAAAATCTCAGGTGGTGCGCTGTTTGTGTATCTATAGGGAGAAGTGAGTCGATGATTATCCTAAAAGTCCTAGTCTTGTGGCCAAGTCTAGTATACAGGAGTTCTGAATCTCCAAGGTCCAATCGACAGGATTAGGCTATTAGTCACTAGATCCGTCTCTGTGGCACATAGTCCGATCGTAGCACCCGCTATTCATCTCTCACCAAACGCACAAGTCAGCTTCCGCCATCATGCTTGCGCTTGTGAACCAGTTGCGTGCGACATCCGGAACCATTGCTTCTTAGCCTGCAGCCAACTCTTTACATGCATGGTTGATGTGCATCTGTCCGGTAAGACATCTGCATACTGATCATCGCAAAAGCAAGCAGTAGCCTTGCATCGGCGCATTGTTGATAACAGAGCGCATCTATGCGATGATTGGATACGTACGATAAGCAGCAGACTCTAATCATTACCCCTCACCGCTTATATGCAGAAAGCTGTACACTTTTGTATATCCCAACCTATCATGCAACGTGAGTTCGTTTTCGTACATACTTATCGCACGGCCAGCTTTGTTTCGCACGGCTGAGACTTTACTGTGATAATACGGAGACGTGCACCTCCACATTTGGTTACTTCCATCGGGATAATGACCACAGCGTACTTGTGGTAAGCCAGCACGCGCTGGATGATTGCTACAGATGCAAATCGCAACACCTTGAGCAGTTGTTAGCGTCACTCATCGCAACAGAACAAGCTGACATGAGATTCATTCAACTCCATTTGCCGCACAGTCAGGTGCGGATGTTGTACAATGGATACTTCGAAGAGAGTGTATCAGTATATTGTTTGTAGCACCCAGCTCAGTTTACATGGAGGCCATCGCATGGAATTGTAGATGATAGGGTTCATCGTCCCAATAGTGCTTCGCCTTCGACAATGTGACATTGCCCCTTGTCCCAGGCCAAGCGCTGTCGGGAACATTGTTACTAATAACGCCGTGCGATGACCTTGATACAAGCTCAGCTAGGATGCTACACATAATACAACACGTACACTCTCTCCCGACTTTCCATCTACAATACCCCCACCCTACCGTGCGGCACAAACTCAATCAAGCAACCAATCAGATTGAGTTCAAGTTGATTGATGGCCAGTCTGATTGTGGGCGAGCACAGTTGAATAGAACCCTCCAGAAACTGCCCCAAAGATGAGGGATGTGTAGGTTCAGAACGGCCGCTAGAGTCGATATTGAATACTTTTGATGATGCATTTCGTAAGCGTTCATCTAACGATCTTCTTGCTCTTTCTCAGTAAGTCGATTTCCCTCTCAAGTCTCGAGCGTTCATGCTTTGTCTGCAACTCCTCTCCGGCGATTTCCTCCAATGTCTCGTGACCAAGACGGGCTACGAATTGAGCGGACAGTAAATTCAACGGCGTTGTGTCTCCTGTCACAAGCTTGCAGTCAGCGACCTGCATACGTACCGCATCAACGAACCGCTTTCTGGCGACCTTGTAGTAAGAGCACAGTATGTCATGAATCTCGAGAGTGGTGTGTCTAGCATTGCTCAAAGAATGGCTCTGAACGATGTCGTCCAGACGTACCACCGTTCCGTGCTTGCAGTCCGTGATACTTTTCGAAACCAGACCCGCACGTACACGTTCATTGCGACTAGTGTTACTGTTAGCGCCGCAGGGCTCACGTATAAATCACCTACCATTTCTGGAGATTGTCGTTAAAGTAATGATTGTATGTAGCAGGCGTCCCATGAAGCTCAATATCGAGGAGGAACTGTGTGTGGTTGATCGCATCTCGATACATCTTTGTCAAGTCGTCCAACAGCAAGCTCCTGATCCCGCCCGAGACTCGACCGCTGGGAGCGATTTGCTGCAAAACTTCGATGATGAAATTATGCACCATGGCAATTATATCGCTAATATATCCATGTGCGAGGCAATCCCAATTTGCTGCTTGCTGCTTCAATACTACACTCAGAATCGTAGCATCGAACGTGCCAAGTTCAAAACCTCTGGAGCCGTGGTACAGCTTATCGATCCAATCGATGATATCATCATCAGAAGGGGCTGGTACCGAGGTATTGTCAAAGAGGAGATCCTCGATGTCCGGATGGTTCTTGATCGCCCGTACCTCGACGTCAGCTGGGCCTTGCATGGTAAGCCCCAACATCCCGCTCTGGATCGAAGTGCCCTGTGGTTGGAATCGATACATATGGCCATGGCTTTCTAGAGCTTTAGCGAAGGCCTCCCCTCGATTGATTGCCTGGGTGGCGAGCCGAAGAGTGGGATCGCGTCCGAATATCTCTGATCGACTATATCCAGCTTGTAGTGCGTCCGATACAAGGTTTTGGAATCGAATAGCAACATCGACTACGTACTGAAATTGTTCCTCGCGAGTTTGGCGCTTCGGCCCCAATTGACGTAAATCCTTCTCAGCTGTTTTCAGCTTTTTTGACAGTTCAGACCGGACCTACAGCATCAGCGTTGTGGAGATCCTAAGTTGAATATTTCGGACTAACTTTGGGAAACTCGCGACGGATATGGTCTTCGAGTATTTCCTGCAGCCGAATTCGAAGCGTCTTCACTCCCAACTTGTCTTTGTTGAGACTTTTCCAAGGTGCTGTCTTGGTGAAAAATTCTGCCTCTATTGTGTGTCGACATCGTCCAGCGTTTAGGTCAGACTGCCCCGGGTTTCGCAGTAGATGCCAACCCAAGCGCAAGCGGTGCTTCCGTTCCTCTAACAAATCCACAACCGCACCTTCGCTGCCCTGATCGATGAGATCGGGCTTCGTCAAGACACCCAAGGTACGGATTCCTTCAGCATCGAGGTCTTCCGCTCGTTCGAGAATCTCTTGAGTAGCAATGTCAACATTGCAAGGAACGACGATCAGCATAACGGATCTCGGGTTCGCCATGTAGCCATGTACCATTTGGTCAACCAAGGTGATATCGTCCTTGGTGGTCATGCCTTGTGTTGTTCGCTTAAAGATACCAGGAACATCTATGACGCTGAAATGTTCTTGCGTCGGACCAGATATTTCTAAGCGCAGAACATCTTCGGAAAATGTGCGCTGGTTCGACGCCATGTTCGATGCAATTTCCATAGCACCCGTTACCTTTCTTGTAAGTGTTGGCAATGACGTGAGACGCACTACGTACCTGCTCCATAATATTGCGGAATGAGTCTGCATCAAGTGATCGCATGGGGTTTGTGGTCCATGCCCGGAGTCTCTCTTGTCTTTCTTGGGAGCTGCTTTTGGCCGGTATGATGGATGCGACTATGTTTTCTTCGCTTGATCGGCGGAACGTGATTTGTGTTGCGAAGCGAGTACATAGCCCACTATCTCGAGGGAAGGGCAAACCCGTGAGCCCTTCGAGCACTGAACTCTTACCACTGGACTGGTCTCCTACAACTACCAATTGGGGTAGATCGACATACTCTCCGGCATTGCAGGCGAAAAGTTTGTCGATCTTCTCGAGAAGTGTTGAGCTCACAAGCCCGCCAACGGACGTGGTGTTGAAGTGTGTATCCATCTTGGTACAGTGCGATCAGAACCTCGACAGCACATTGGAGTTCGTTTTTCATGGCAGGCTCAGAAGAGAGCTTGAATTTATACGATATCCGTTATGCTTCATTGGCACTAAGGCATGTGAGCTCATGCGACAGCGCAATGGCACGTCATTCTGCACCGGTAGGACGGAAAGCTTGCAAACCCTACAGATAGCGTGGATTCCCTTGGAGTGATGCCCCGCTCGCCTCTAGTTGCCGGCGAATACTATTCCTTGTGAGCTAGGTGCACTGGTTGGTGGATCTTGCTCGGCGTGTAGAAGCGTTGCCATCACTCTTGGATAGGGCTAGTGTTGTGAATGTGGATCATATTGGTTCGGAACAACCACATGCATGCCCGTATCGCAACCTGCATAGATATAGATAAAGAGCACAGAACTAGAATCGTCACCTGCTGCATCAAAATTATGCAGATATAGCGTGCTTTATGCAGGAATGCATACCCCGCTTTCTGATTACGCTCAGTAAATCCAAGCAAGCTATGGTCCAACACAGACAACTGTCATGACCAGGTCTACACCGGGTACCAATGCCAAGCGACCCTACGTCCCGGGGTATACAGACATATCGTCCGCTGCCGAGCCCCGGTAGCCGTTCGTCTCTAGTCTACCTAAAACATGTACCCATAACAACCTCAATTCTGTGCATCCAGTATCCCGTCAGACATTACTACTTGATAACTACGTTTCTATTTCCTTTATTATCTAGATTCTGGTTCTCTCTATCTTTGTGAGTCACTCTTAGAGCCCGTTCAAAAAAGCTAAGTGTTAGAGAAATGATGATCGATCTTTGTCCCCACGAACCCCGGCAATCTCTATAGGCCGTAACTTTGAAAGATGATCGGCGAATGTGAAATTGATTAAGTAAATGATCCTGTTGACTATATCATGTTGTAACATGACATCCGCTATCGGAAGCTGCGAACATCAGATTTTTGCATCTCACACCATGCTCCCGAAGATGAATCTTTGGTGCCTTTTTAACTTACAAGAATCACCTCAACGCGCACGATTGATCCTCCGAAAGTCCGGAGTACTGCTTCCATCGGCTGATGGATAGATTGTGATGTAGACTAGTGTGTGGTTGCGGAACTCGGGGTTCGCAAGCTCGGCTCGCAACGCATTGGCTGGTGTACCCATCCAGCTGTAAGCTGTAATACAAGTTTGTCTTCTTCTATGCGTCGTAGTTAGAGAACAGACTCTTGAGGCAATTCACACTTCGAATAGTGTAGCACATGAGATCTTACAGAAAATTACTGATGTAGTACTCCTAGTCGTTGCATTAGCTCTTGTCTAGATAACTGTCGTACGATGACTGTAGAAGGCAAGGCGCTAGCGGGGAACACCATTGCAAACTTGGTTCATGCGCGGGCTACGAAAGGTTCTTAGTCCCTTTATGCGTAGAGTCGTGTCTGCGTACGGGTAAACAGCTTTTGCTCCAAATGAGCTGGTGCGCAATATCAGGTGACAATGAATCCCGTGTGTGTACCACGTGGTGCAGAAAAGGATAGGTTGGCCTATGTATGCTGTTCAGAGTCGCGCATGCACTGTCAACAGCGTTTTCGAGTATATGTAGCTACCGGTCAGGCGTTTAGGCTTCAGATCCAGCGTCAGCACTAGTATATGCGTCGTATTCACATTCACCAATACGCGAAGCGTGCTGCACCACCCTAGTAGATGGGTCAAGGTAACTTCCGGAATCGTAGTCATGTGAAAGTCGTCAATGTGCTGTGCAGCACGATGGATGGGCCGCCATTGTTTGTGTTAGGAGGATTGGGAGAACACATTGTATCATGCACAGCGTGAGGCATACTACTCTGTACAGCACTAACGCAGTGGGAAGTTCCCAATCACGATTAGCGACGCTAATCCGATGTGGGTATTGCGACAGCTCATATTCGCAAACAGTCGGATACAGCTTAGCGCGGAAGATGTGACTCGCAATACGTACGATACGGCCCTACAACTTATGGTAAGTGGAGCCACCAAGTACTCGGCCCGCACAATGCGCCTACAACTTGCCTACTGCTTTGCGTTCGAAGAAAACTGTCAGCTTTCCTATTGGCACACCCGCAGCAAACGCCCATTGATAACGTTGCATGAAGGCGACAACCTCTTGATTCATTTGCTGCATTCGTAAGCAGGGGGTAATAATGATATATTGTCTCATGTATGAGTGTATTGTTGTTGTGTGTATGTACAAGTATGTGGTCTGAGCTCTTGAGTAAACGGACGCATTAGTCATGCCTGCAGAGCAGTCATGTGATGTTGTCGTAGGCTTACAATAACTGACCTTAAGATGATAAATTAGGTAGCATGTGAAAGTAAGGAGCGCAGGAAATGCGTATTAAGAAGGAAGGGAGTCTATCGCAGGTAAGGGAAAAGGATGTAGTACATTACAAATACCACAAGTTGTTCTCTCCTTGACGGGGGGACACGAGATTGAGGGCCAACCACGCCCTCGTCAGAAGTTAGTGATCATCGGTTCACGCGCAAGATCACGTGACAGCATCGACATTGCGCCAAGACCAGCTGTCGTAGGCCAAGCGCTGTCGGGAACCTTGTTGCCAACAACGCTGTGCGACACACTCAGTCACGGACTGGAAGCGAGCGTTAGTGGCAGGTGGGGGGCTGGTCCCACTCCCCCTACCCAGGATCAGCTCTAGCTAAACAGCGGACACGGTCCGCTTACGCGTCCTGTCATATAACCCCGCAATCGGCTTTAGCTGCACGGGGAGGTGGGTGGGATAGGCTTGACCACACCAACGCAGGGAAGCAATGACCAAGCTAACGATGTTCGTGATCTAGCGCAATTGTCAAGACAACTTCTCAGAGCACCTTGTGGGTGTTGCGATTGTGGGTGCTTTGATGGCAATGAACAAGCGAACGAACATCCTCTATCGTGCGCTCACCCGCATACTGCCTGATAGTGATACCAGAATTTTCTGATTGATGTCATGTATCACGCTGATAACGTCGAGTGTCGCAGTATCAGCTAACGGAAGTACGTTCCATTCCAACAATCCTCCAAAAACTTTTTGTTTTGTTGCAGTACTTGGGAAAGCCTGACTCACACGCTACAGGGACAAAAGGCAGACTGATACGGTGGAGTAGAGCGAAGCGAATCTGGCGAACTCATGCGCTAGCCGAAAAAGGTCATAACCACAGGTTCTAGCTGCAAAGACTGCATTGGAAATAGCGCGCTGAAGTGGTCCTCCATCACAAGAGACACGCCCACATCATTGGCGATCATACAGCGTCATCCCACACCGCAAGTACACAAGACGGACGGAAGAATTTCTTTTTCTGTACTGGCACCGGCCAGACACCGATCAACGCTGATAAGAAGCACAGGTCTCGACAAAATAGGCGCGATGGCTCGGAATGGCTGCAGCCAAGATGTTACAAGGTAACAAGGAGTTGCTTCCTTTTGTTATGCAGGCCGCAGGAAGGAAGACCATCGGGATAGCCGCGATGGAAGGTCGCTGATCCAAGGCGGGGCCTGGGATCACGTGACGTGCCATCA
>NW_026260304.1:0-15661 GCF_024291825.1 Alternaria postmessia
CAGTCTCAGTTCGCGATTCTAAAAAATGTCTTGGCAGTCAATCAGGTCAGTTCACTACCTCCAGACTGACAGTTTGAACCGCAAAGATGAACTGACAACTGACTGATTGACTGATAGCAACTCTGCATGAGAGAGAGGCCAAGGAGAAGAAAGAGCGCGAAGAACAAGAGCGGCTTAAGCCGACATCAGTCGTCGCTGAGGTGGGCGCTGTTGCCGTAATCATACCTGCTGTGCGGGAAGATTCGAAGGTCGAAGTATATCCTTATGCAGAGCGAAGTGAATCACTGGCGAAGAAGCCCAAAGCCAGGTTAGACCAAAAGGCAAAGTTAAAGGAAGAGGAAGAGGCCACTGAGGCTAGGCTACGGGAAGAAGAAGAGACAGAACGGAGATTCCCACAAGAGAAAGCTGCTGCTGCTGAAGTTGAGACAAACAGGAAGAAGGAAGACAATATCTGGGTCAAATGGGACGCACTTTCGGTCGCTCAAACGAAGAAGAAGGGCAAGAAAACAGAATTGATACACCTTGAAGAGGAAGAGCGTCTTTAAAAGGAGGTTGAAGAAGAGGCCGAGCGAAGGAAGAAGGAAGAGGAAGAAGCGGCGGCTGCAGCGAAACCGATGATGCTAAGTGCCACCTCCGGCTTGAGCCCGGAGAAACTAGTCTCAGACACAGACGACTGGGCTGCATTTGGTACGAGCGCTCCCGGCAAGAAGAAGAAGGGCAAAAAGGGGAAGGTCAGTCATCTGGGCTTTGAAGTCACACATAGCAGCACGCTAACCCATGGCAGACGGTCGAGCCCGTACCCCCGCCCCCTCCAGGCTGTCCAGCGGAATCGCCGACAACATTCGACGACATCAACCAGGAAGAAGCAGGTACAACAAAAATTGACATGGTATTGGGCGATACGGGTGCAACTATATCTGGATTTAGACTTCCTAGACTTAGAAATTGTACGTCTGGTTGGGGCCCGTCAGATAAGGACACGAATGCAGAAGGCGACAACTCTCGGGGTTCTTCAGATAAGACGAAGAAGGACGATGGGTTCGAATTCGATTTCGATACGTTCAAGAACCCGCCAGCTGAGAAAAAACCAACTGAAGACGACGGATGGGGCGGCTTACGTACTACAACGAAGACCAAGAAGAAGAGCAAGAAAGGGGTTTTGATTGACGACAGTGTATTGAAAGTTCCTCCTCCCCCGCCAGAGCCTGATAAGGAAGAAGAAGACGATTCATGGGGAACATTCAGCTTTGGCGGCACCGCAAAGGGCAAGAAGAAAAAGAAGAAGGGCGTACTTGGAGAAGAGCCCCCGCCACTTGAGCCAGAGCCAGAGCCAGAAGAAGAAGATGCCGTCGACGAGCTAGAACCTGCCAAAGAGGAGAATCCATGGGGAGGTGGATGGGGAGCGGCTGATGCTGGCACTAAGAAAAAGAAGAAAGGTAAGAAGGGAAAACTAGAGTCGAGTCCTGAACCGGTACCCGAACCTAAGCCGGAATTCGAACCTCCAAAGATGGAGGTAGATTCTTATTCGGGGCGTATTAAGCCACAGTCGAAGAAGCTCAACGCCAAATTGGACAGAGAGGTGAAGTTGAAGAAAGAAGAGGATACGAAGCGACAGAAAGAAGTAGAAGAGGCTGTTCAGGTCAGGCGACAAGAGAAGGAAGAGGCAGAACAGATACGTCTGGAAGAGGAGGAAGTCAAAGTAGGGAAGGTAGAGGAAGAAGATGCTGCCACCGCCATTGCTGCTCAAACGGGTGTGAGCTCCTTCGACCCAGCGATGGAGACTGGTGCTACATCTAAGAATGATGGCTGTGAATTGCGTCCGGCGCATCTGTCTCGTGATGACGGGTGGCAGAACTGTAGGCCATGCGAACTTTACATGCGAAAAATCGCTTTCAAGCTTTACCAAGAGGGGCCACCAAATGTGAAGGGATTCAGCACTACCAATATGCTAGGGTAATACGGAAAAACTTATCTTGGAATACAATAGGCGTGTCTCACGATACAATATTGGTTAGACCCGACTGATGATATATACTGTCCTACACCCTGGTCAGCAGTTCACTGATCATACGTACTATGTTGGTTGCGTAGCGTAGTGGTGCAGAGCTGCGTTCCGACAGATGCCAGCAGTTCTAGCTAGCTAGCTGGCAGCTGCTCTGGCTGACTAGCTAAAGTCACGTGAAGAACATCAAAACTTCGCCCGCTCCCTTCACACCGACATACTTCCACGGCCAGAGCAGCTATCGAGGTACCAAGTAGACTTTTGAAATCACAGGATCATTCTGTGCAAGATGGAGTCTTTTGTTTTCCCTACCATCTCTCGTCGCTAACCCCACGTGCCTTGGATTCTGTTCCTTGGTTTCACTTCTTGTTTTCTTATCACCCCTTCTCGCTCCCACCAAACAGACTAGAATTCACTAAAAAAAAAACAGTGCAGTCACTTAGAGGTAGGTCGATACCGCTCTACAGCCGGGTAGGGTCGAGTGAAAAAGGTGTTCGGTGTGCATGGTGCGCACGGATACTGGGGCCAAAGCTCGACCAAGCGCCAAGCCGAATAGGCATCCTAGCTTCGAGTTATTTGTCCCATATGAAGCACGCTCGTCTATGGCAACGACGGAAAGTACCCCACTGCAAGCGGTCGTATCCCGCAGAGACGTCCTCGCACACGCATCTTGTCTCCCTAGTGTCACTCAATCGCCGCTGGCGCCGAAGCGATACCGTAGCGGTTCGACCGCGGACCGAATCTCAAGCCAGATACCTCCGGTCCCTCGCAAGGGATACCGATCAACTCGAACCACATTCTCCATGCTTGCATCAAGCGCTACGAGCACGAACAAAGCAAGAATAACATGCCAACCGAACCAGAAAAACATGATCTGCTTGGGTTTACCGACGTTGAGGCAGAACACCCCAAGCGGTACATCCGGAGGCTGTGGCTCGTCGCAGAGAACGACCGCAAACCATTCCCCGTGTTCTTGGACCCGCAAGTTCAGGAGCTTGCAACGCAGGTAAACAGGGTGGTCAACACGTTCGTGAAGGACGAGGACATGCGTCATAAAGAGCTGTGTGGCGGCGCGTTTCTTGAAAAGGACGCTGCACATATACTCGATGACCTGGGCTTCGGGCCGCGCATCTGGGGCGACGGTTCTAAGGCTGAGATACGACTCGGGAGCAATCTGCCAGGGTCGCGCCCTCGGTGGGGTGTCCGCGTAGACTCCGGATACCAGCGCAACGACGAAGACAGGTAAAGCTGTTGGCCCAGCCGTCTGCGAACAGGATACTAATGTGGGTAGTATTCGAGATAACCTGCGGTACTGGATGGCTGCTCGGATACAAGCTAGGATCAATGCGCCTTGCAAAGAGAAGAAGAGCGTTCCTTCAGTGACAGCAGAACGCATGGAACAGCTACCGCCGGCGCCTACATCAGTGCCTGCAGCACCATCACTTCCGCAATGGTCTGAGCTCACGCAGTGCGGAGGCCCTCCAGATACGTCTGGTCTCGCGCCGTCTCGCCCGAAACGTCGAGGGAATAGTTCTGAAGCGAGGGTAAAGGCAAAACCCAAAGCAGCCAGCAGCCGGTCCAGAAGTAGAGCACGCTCAGACGACTCAAGCGATTCGGTTGGCATCTTTTCCTTCACGAGCTACATACAGACAGGTCCAGAGGCAGACCTACCCCAGTTAAGGAGTGACGGATGCAAACGCCCACGGATAGACACCTCGCAGCGTCGATCACGCTCTCGATCTCGTCAACACAGCCCTGAAGCCACGTCCACCGCGGGTGACAATCCGCCGACCGACACCTTCACCAACGTCACAATACCAGATACGATTGACGACGACGATGACGACAACAACAACAACAATGGCGGCGGTGAGCACAGACTATTCACGTCCGATCGAATGAAGCAGAAGATGCAACTTGAACTCACTCGTTTTCTGGCTAATGATTTAGGTTTCATTGGCATACTGCGGGAGGTCGTACAACCTGTAAGGAAGTACTTCACGATTCGTCTCAATCACAAACCGTACAACGACTGGAATGTTGATTCAATAGAATTTTCCCGAGCATTTGACCATTGGGAAAGTCTTATCGAAAGGTACACAGCTTCTTCCTGTCTCACGCAGTCGCCTTTGGAGGATTTCTTTCAACTGATAGCTGACAAAGGGACTTCTGAAAACCGTGCAGCCATGCTCCATACTTTGGGGTCGAGATCACACATTGACTTTGCTTTTGAAATGTGGAATACTGCCCTTGCCATGTTTTTCCAAGGTCTGTCGCCTCTTCCATTACAGGATCTGGTGAATCGTTTGAAAGTTGTTAATCGGCCTCTGTATGATACAGTACTCTGTAGTGAGTAGTCTGACGAGTTAGAAACTCATGTGCACCGTAGTCAGCATTTGATATCTCGTGGTGTCCAAAACTCACCTGTCACATGCAGTGTAATACTAAATTGAGATTACATCTGGAATTGACGTCTATAGCTCGCTGTACCAACAACCATAAACAAACGTCGCATTACAACGAGGCTCATGCAACGCAAGTATTGTACGGTGCTTAGCAATTGCGCTTTCCTCTCGAACGCAGTCGCAACGAAGTTTGCGCCACAAGATGGGCAGCGATTGTGTTGCCCCACACGACCGATCAAGCCTAGCGTCTTCTTGTCACCACACCTGCAGTAAGCAGCAAATACAACGCTTTAGCACAACACCTGGCGAACCACAAGGCTGTCTAACTAGGATGTAAGCAATAGAGGCAGAACGGGCGGACGCTTCCTCTCCCAGCTTTAATATTGCGACATTGCAAAATATACAAGCGCACTACAAACGGTGGGACCGAAGGCCTGCTTCCAGCTATCTAACCGTGTTCCAATGCAATCTCATAGTGTGGCTAGCGTTCGGCGAATACCTTAAATCGGATCTCGTACGAAAAACCGAATGCGATTGCTCTCCAATCCTTGGTGCTACATCTTATCAAGGTTGACCCAAAGTGAAGTTGTGAGCTGGCCTCGCCATTGCTGCCCCTTCTTCCCGAATGCAAGACCTAGTTGGTCACTAATGACCATTGTATTAGGCTGTCCCTGTCCGGGATCGTGACATCTAGGCACAGGCACTCCTGATCGGCTGGCTGGCACATTCTCCAGGAAACTTCGCATGAACCTACGGCTGAAATACCGCTGGCTCGAGCGCAATCTGTCCTTCTGCTCGAAGAATACGCCGGACCACGTCCTTGTAGAAAGCACGATACGACCCTCTATTTTTTCGCCAAGGTCCACAAGTAGGATCGAATAATGAGCGCACACGCCAACCCAAGCCGCTGTCTTGCTTGACTTCGTCGTGCAGTCTGAAGAGCCTCAGATCATCGAGCTGCGGTTGGGCTCCGATACTATGAAGAGCAGAGTCCCTGGAACTGTGCCTAGTTCCACGAGAAACGAGATGGATTTCGGAAAATCTAAGGATGCGTAGAGTACTCTTGAGGATGGCCAGGAAATCTAACAAGGTGTCTTCGTATGTCACTATGGAAAGGTGAAGCTTTCTGATGCTTGCCCACGGCTTGCGTATTGTTAAGCGGTCGAGCAGCGCGGAGGGCCTGTTACACGGGGTTTGGCTATACTTCTCTAAGCTCGGTCCGTACTAAGGCGAGGTAGACTAAAGCGGTAGTCCGTGAGGTATCGTATGGAATGATCAGGTGGAAAAGAGTTATCGTTGTAACCAAAGGATAAACAATACCAATTCTATAAGCGATAGAATAACTAGTTGACAATCTGTGTGAGAGATGAACTATTTGAGTTGACCACAACGAATGTAGTAATGAAATTCGTGTATCCTTTATACATATTGTAATCTATACCTGCCGTCTGATGCATGCCATCTTGGCGGGAGGTTTGGGATGGTTCTGCCATCCCTCAGTACACTGCTATCCCGGATGATCAGCCTTGACGGGATGGTACATCTCGTGACCTTTAGCCTCGCGATGGACACTCACTTTTGACGTGGACGTGGTTGGTCTTCAACCTCGTCGCTCCCCGTTAAGGAAAGGATCCTTTGTGTTACCTGTGGCATAACATCATCGACCTTCAAAAGCAGAGAAGAGCCTATATTAAACTGTCGCGCTAGCCACTGATGCACGAGACTATCCATATTGCATACAATCACAAGTGTGAGACGTAGAAGCGAACGGTGCTTCAGCACATTCTTAATGTTTGCAAGGTAGATGCAGAGTGCCGTTAGATGGCTAGTGTTGTGCAAGCTATTGAGATACCGAAAGACCCGGTAGTAGACCCAAAAGCTCAGGCAAAGGTCTCAAGGCGCAAGTCGTATCACACGACTCAAACAGCGCATGGTTCGTCAGTGAATCTGCCAGATATGTGGACGACTGTGCGATAGCAATTATCTTACTAATGTTTTTACAAGCGTCGGTTGATAGGCCGAACCTGTATAATTCATTTTTCGAGGGGCCATCACCATGTTACCCCTCTTCCCCTTTGCTCTATCTAAGCAACGTGGTTTCGCTTACAAACTAATATATTGGAGAAGATTGGCTGGAGTCAAGCTCCGCGGACGGTCTCCACAATCTACGGTTCATCATAGGAAGTTACTCTTTTGGGCGCAATGTTACAGGGGAGAGAATGTCTCCCACTAGAGATCCGTGCTGATCCAAAGCCGTAGTGAACAAAAAAGAAACGATTTATCCACGCGTAAGAAGTGGCAAGCCCAACTGTTTTGATAACAACTAAAGTGAATGATGTAGCACTGGTATTGTTGTCTTGATAAAGAAGGATGACTCGAGCAGCAGGCAGTAGCGAAGGCCGGTATAGAGACTGTGAGACATCGCTCAGACCCGCTTGCTTGACCTGATTGCATCACGACAGCAACCCTGAGCCTTTGTACACATGGAAATAGTACAAGTTCGTCGCATAGGGTTCCAGAGCGTCCCATCCAAAGTTCTTGGATTGACCGCTTTTATGTGTGGCTCTGAAGCTTAGTTGCAGCCCTGAGTTTGGGCGATAGGGTTAGCACAGACCAGCACAGACCGATACGAATCAGGCGAGCCAATGATAGCTCGAGAAACGGTACCAGGAGCTCATCGCAGTTGGCAATGTATAGGTTGAGAAGACCATAAAATCGCTAGAGGCAAGACCTGAAGCGAGCGAGATGGACACACTTGCAGCGGCAAAGGGAAAACCCCCCAGAAGTCAGCTGACAGTAGGGGCAGGATCCTATAAGAATCGGCACCACAAAAAAGCAGAAGGGAAGCGCCGTAAATGTGCACGGTGGTAGCGCGGAACATGGGAAGCCCTCCAAATTTTCTTATCGAACACAACATTTGCGAGGAAATGCGTAAAGCAAATGTTGGTTGCGAAAGTCCAGATGATGACGCCATCTCGGCGAAAGTAACAAATTTGAAGGAGTACGCGAAATATAGTGAAAACAATTGGACACGATCTTGCATGAGCGAAGAGCACTTTCCAAGTGGCAAGTCTTCTCCGTTCTCTAGCAACCGCCGGTCGCTTTTGCTACGTATGACCCATTCATCAACAGGGAAACCGCGGTACACTAGTCGTGGTTTGCTACCACGCTGGTCATTGAGTCTCAACGCCTCGGCATAAACCTCTCCGTCAAGAACATATTTCACTTGCTCTTCCATGTTTTGACACTTAGTAAGTGTACTAAAACTTACACACTGCAGAAGTCGAACGGCATTCGACTTCGTAAGTGCAAGTACACTCCCCGCGCGAAGGCCACTTTTAGTTGCGTATAAATATCCAATCAGCAGTATTGCGTCGATGTCAACAGATAGTGAGGTAGGCTCCGGGGTCTCAAGCCCATCTTCTTCGTCATCAACGTTCTCTCGAGTAAAGGTCTCGAGGTTATCGTTCGTTGATTCGGGAATATTCTCCATGCTCTCCCATAAATGTGGGGGGCTGCTGATCGGAGCGGTATGTATGCGATCTTCTCCAAGTCGCTCCTCGGAATCCTGTTCGTTATGAGGTGCTATCCGTCCGATCCGCTCTCTTGCAACCAATCGTCTGTCCCACGGCGTACCATCCTCAGTCGCCTTGTCAGACGCGGTCAACATAAAAGATTGGGCATAGACCACATCTTTTTCTAGAGCAGTCTTTTGACCAGCTGATCTTTCGTACTGTGATCGAGACTCTATATCAAGTCAGTGTCCTGTACAAACCGTTTAGAGCCATCAAGAGTGCCGCCACGCCAGCATCACTCAAATGGATAGAAGTGAACTTACGAGCTAGAAATGTGTCTGGCTGTCCCTCAATAACAGGGGAAAATACTCTGATCTTCTGTAGTTGGCGATATTCTGCCCCATCATGCTCTTTCTCCTTATGCCATGAGAGAAGGGACGCATCTGTCCAACATCTTTTGCATAAATCGCACTCGTAACGGTTGAAGTTCTGTGACGTATCAGTTTCTTGTGACAGATAACAAGTATTGAGCGAATCGCAACCACAAGAGCGTTTTTAGGAGTGTCGGTAACTTACGAGCTGGGTGGAAATTACGCTGTCCTCAGAGGCCGGCATTTTCGTATTCGTGTCGGCGCTCGCTTCTAAACAAGTAATAGAAAAGGACGTGGCATGGCGACGAGGACTGCATTGTTCAGGCGGAAAGTGCATGAATCGAGACCTGATCCACGATGACAGGGACCTGGGGCGGCCGCAGCATCCTGTATCTTCTCCGTGTTCTGTTTCGTGTCTTCGGAAAGGCATGCCAAAATTCATTTCAATCCTTATCACAAGTCGAAAGGTCCATACAAATACAAGGGGAGTCAGCATTCGAAAAACTATTTGAAGTCGTTCTCGGCGTGTACTTCCTTGGCTGCTTCTTACATTTGTATTCTAAGGTCAATCCCTACATAACGCAAATCTTGTTGTGCCGCAACCAACCAGTTAGCTCGCGAGAACCGTGAAGAAGTCCGTCGTTCTCATAAGCTGATTGGTGAGCTGCGGCATACAAGGATGTGCGCCACACAGCGATGGACGTTAGGATGCTTATCTAAGTTGCTTTTTCAGCACTTTACTTTTTATCTTTGTAATTACTTTCTTACTTGCTGCTCCAGTTGCCTCTTAGAATGAAAATCGCACTTGACGTTTCTGTTTCAGAAGTCGCTTGTCTTCTGTTCATAGGTGGGATGATGCAGCCACATATATGTTGCATGACGATGTGCCCCTCCGTCAGATGACACACCCCTACACGCAACCATCTTTGCGTACTAGTAACACACCGCTACAATACTTTAAGATTTCGCCGTCTACAGGAACTGACACTGGCTACAATTCACCTTTTCTAAGAGATTTTGACTGTGATTGACATCACCTAGATGCCATGGTGTCTTCAGCAGCATCAAACCGTGCAGCAGAGCATCCCTTCGCCATGATCACTGTCACAACTACCATTACCATTGCAATCCACAAGCAGGTACGAAGACACGCAATCCTTTGTCACCAGAGCGGGAAAAGAAAAGCTGTGTATTACTAAAGCGATTACGAAAATGCTTACATTTCTATTACGTCACCCGTCCACCCTAGGCTTATCAAAGCTAGTCCCATTGGCCGACTGATCGTCGTCTCCCGCCACTGTCGCCAGAACGAAGTCGCGGGTAGCAGGGGTCATGTTACCACCCGGTATAAGCCTACAGCTCAGTAATGGTACGTGCGAATGCGATTCCATATCGCCTTAGCTTCTAGGTTGAAGCATCACACCAGCTCTAGGCTTGTAGTCAGGCCTAGCATATGGTTGAAGTCTTTCACAGCAATATAGAGATGGACCTCGTTGGTCTGATAATCTTCAAGATCCTGAATGGCCGCTGCCATTCAGTCAAGAGGTGCAGCGCCAGCGGATGTCAGATGGACGATGATTGTACGCACTTTTGTGCGATACATGGCGACGATCTTCTTGTATACGCCTGTCGCACGGTGAAGTGCGGGTACTGTAGACAGAGTGTATGTGTTGGAAATGTTGGTAGCCTCGTAGCTGAGCTTATATAAGGTTCGTCGCACGGCGTTATTAGTAGCAAGGTCATCGACAGTGCTTGGTCTGCGACATATCTTTCGCAGTCGAGGATCGTAGGAGCATACGCCCCAAACAGATTCAGCAAATGAGGTCTTCGGGTACCATCCAGCCGTGTTTTCGAAACGAGCTAACTTCATTCGATACAAGCGTCTCTGTCTTGTCGAAGCTGCGCCAACCACTCCTCGCAGCTGGCTTGCTTGCTTATCAGCTCCCTGAATATCCGCTCAAGCAATGACCTCGAGATGCTCGCCGGTGTTGAGTAGCGATGTCGCTCCTTATATCGTTCAAACAAGGTAGTGAGCTGTATGCACTTTCGATGCTTGAGTCTGTTGCTGATCAGGCTACCCAGGCGCGAGCGCATTCTCATTGGAGTGAAACAACAAAGGTGTTCCTGGAAAATATATCCGTACACGCAGGTACGGAACGTTTGCTATACTGATAAGAGTTAGAAGATCCGCTCGGCGGTTGCATCTTATGTAGATGACACATTGTTTTCGCGCTAGCTTGCTATTCCATCATGGCTTCCTTCCCGTCTACTACAGGTTCAGTTAAGCGAGCCTGCGATAGGTACGTCTCGTCAGCCTACTTCCAGATATCTCTGTGCTCATTTTGACGAATCACAGCTGTCATCGAAGGAAGGTCAAGTGCATCGCCGAAGGCACTGCTCCTTGTAAGAGCTGCATCTCCGCTGGACTTGCCTGTACCTACCATGCCATACCTCAGAAGAAAGGGCTTAAAGGCAGCCGCGCTAAAGTTCTATCGGAGCTTCGCGAAACTCAGCGTAATGCTGAGCTTGCTATCAGATCTTCGAGCGACCTTGGCTTCGATACACAGCAGCTCTCTACCACTTTGGCTCGCAACAAAAACCTATTGGCACCTGCTTTCGTCGGAAGTTGCGTAGGCTACTTCTTCACTCACCTCTACCCTTTCGAGCCTGTCTTGCGCCCTCAAAGACTGCAGGAAGCGGTGGTTGCCATGGACCAGTCTGCTAGGGCGCATTGCATGATTGCAGCACTATGCGCCTACGTCATGATTCGGGCGAACTGCAAACCGCAGGTCACTGTGCTACCGCGTCAGGAAATGGCTCACATGTCGAGCATTGAGATCGGTCGTGTTCTGCTAGATAAGTCGGTCCGCATTCGAAAAGGCTACGACGATCGCGAGAATCCAACACATACAAGTATGCTTACCGTTTGGTTATACAGTGGCTGTTTCCGGGAACTGGGTCGCGAGAACACAGCATGGACATATCTTCGTGAAGCCACAACGCAAGCGCAGTTGTTGTCTATGCACGATGAGGAAACCTACAAGCATGAGGTTCTAGATGCAGCACAGAAGCGGGTGCTATACTAGCTTCTTTCCATATCCGAAAGGTATCGTGCAATACTTCAAACAGGAGGTTCATCTCAGGCTCTCACTAATCGCTGACAGAACTTATGCATTGCACAAAAACCGACCAATTTCCCTGCATTCAACTATACGTTCGCCATTGCTCGATGAGGTTTCCTCTGATCGACCTATTGCTGTGGGACTTCAAGTCATGATCAACATGTTTTCCATCGTCGATGATACCTTTGTCAATCTGTGGAACCGAGTGGGTGACAATCGTGCAAGCAACGTGTGGATCACACAGATGCAGGCCCAGCTTTCAGAAGCTGTCCCGGAGTTCATCGAGTGCACCAAAGTGCAGGAAGTACAGATTCGCATGACTCAGCAATGGCTGCGGTCACTGGTATGGCGACTAAGCACTCGTCAGGGTCCAATTGGCAATGCTTCCTGCGACGATCCGCTGATACTCGAGTATCCGATGGAGATAGCTAGAGACCTCCTCCTGATATCGGATCAGTTTCCTCGGCAGATGATGGTGGTACATGGCACAGGACTGGTGAGTACAATTAGCTTTCCCTTATTATCATCAAGTTTCAGTCTTGAGATTGATGACAACTTCATCTCTTTCCCTCTTTCTGTGCAATAACCTGTGTTTTAATTTGCTAGCATCAATTTCTCATCATCAGCAGACAGCATTGATCATCTATGTTCCAATGCTTAATCAGCCAAGCTCCCCTTTGAGGCTCTGCACATGCTACCATTCAATATTGTACTATACCCGCTATATATGGTGTTAGCTGACAGTGCTGCAGGTCGAGAAACTATTCGATGTCGCTTGTTGCCTGATTGATGTACTGGCCTGCACATCTCTGTCGGCAGCCACATCTTCGGTCGGCTGTTACGATCATTTGCTTCGGTTTTCGACTTTGATCAAGACTCTTCCGGAAGGGCAGTCCCGATATCTCCCCGTTCTCCTGGACAAGCTGTCCAGACTCGTACCGGGTCTTTCACTGGCGTTGTCATCATACACTTCCGAGGTGGTTCCGACAGTGGTGCCTTGGCCTCAAGCTACTGGGACACCTGCAAATGATACCAGTAACTACTTGGTCTGTCCTGCCGAAACTCCACCCTTAGACCCACCCAGCGACCCGTTCCATCGACGTGTAAGCCAAGAATATGGGCAGGCTTCTTCCAGCACAACTTTACGTTCTGTTCCCCATTTAGGTACAACCCCAGTCAACGGCCCATTGCTTCATCACGCTCTACACAACAAGACATATCCGCATACTTATGGTCGTAATGCCGAAGACGAGTCTGCGACAAACAGCTTCCCCGATAATCTGGTTTCACCTCCACTTTTACACCCGCAACCAGCAAGATATTCGAGCCACCTACTGCAAAATGTACACAGCCATACGCGGATCCAACAGATGGACCAGGATACTATGGTACAGGATCATAGTCACCCACGCTCACAGGTAAATTTAGTATAGTCAGAGTAGTGTGAGAAAAACTGAACAAACTGAACAAATAGACTTATCGAGATGCCGACTATTCGACTTTCAGGCAAAATCAGGCTACAACATCAACATATGCATGTGAGTACCGGGGAGGACCGAAAATGAGAGGGATGCCATGTGAATCTAGTATAACGATGATAGCGATAATCGAAGATGTCAAGAGCAATGAGAGAAAAAGCCATACAGTTTGAAGATGTTTTACATCAAAGTAACGTAACTTCAGTTCTTTGCGCTGTTCAGGTCAGGCGTACCATCACTAGAGCCCTATGGCCTGAATTCCGCTATGCTTTCCTCTCCTCTAACCCATTTTCTACTTCGGCGGGGGTTCAGGTACCATCCTTGTCCGTGTTGCACTCCACT
Source organism: Alternaria postmessia (assembly GCF_024291825.1). Lineage (NCBI taxonomy): Eukaryota > Fungi > Ascomycota > Dothideomycetes > Pleosporales > Pleosporaceae > Alternaria > Alternaria postmessia. Next base: position 13,236 of record NW_026260304.1, read on the forward strand.
TACGAACCCCTTCGCTTCCTTTAGGGTTCCCACTTCGACAAGATTGTGAAAGATTCTGGGGTTGTCCCTCTCGCCACAAGTCCGGTAGGCAGAGTTCTCTGATACGAGGCAAGGGGCCACGAGGGAAGTTTTGCTGTCCCATATAACGGAAGGTTTGCTGATGCGTGTACCTCCGGAAGTACTCTTCATCGTTGGACCATGGGTAAGGTGACATAATTGTAGATTTAGGTGGGCGGTATATGAAAAAGTATCTGTAGTCTGCTATTTTTTCAACAGGCTGCTGTGTATAGTGAGGTTGAGATTGCTTTGAGTACCAGTTTATGGGGACTGAAGAGTGGAGATCTTTGTAGAAGGCTTCATATGCCGGGATGTCAGATGGGAGGGTCAGACATGAAAAACAACATGTTATAGACGCCTGGAGAGCTGGCTTGATCGTTGATGCGCATGAGGATCTGTGCCTAGTTTTCAATGCATGAGCCGTGTGTTGAAGAAGCCGAGCTTTCGCAAGCCGATGCGTATTCCTGCACATTGGTGGTGGGATAAGGGTCCATGATCATGTTACTTTTGCGTAACACCGACAGGCGACTGAGATCCAGGCGCAAGAGGTAGTGCTTCTGACGCAGTATGTTTGGCCTGCGACTGGTTAATCGATGAGGGGTGCATTATAGGTCCGGAGACGTATGGCAGTTTCAAGTGCAAAGGGTCAGGCGTGCATATGTTTGAACAAACAAGCATCTTACAAGTTAATCTCAGACGTTATCACAACGCCACGTTGTTTGGTTTCGGCTATCGCAGCTAGGGATAGGAGACACAGTCGGCGACAGATTAGATCACATTCCTCGAGGTGTTGGGGGGGCTAAAATCTGACATATTACAGACTAGCAATGCCATAATCTGCAATGCTGAGGCGAAATATTGGGATGAGCGTTCACAGGGTCCGTTGAGGTGGACGTTTGCAGGAAGCCAACCATAGTTGTTGGGGATCGTCGCACGGGCCAGTGGCGAGTATCTTAGAAGCTGGGGTTCCAGAAAAGTACGTACGTATATTGTTTTCTCGAGCTTCCTAGCTCAATCCAAATCTGGGTACCGCATGGCACGAGTATTGATACACCTTGGACGCTCAGAAGCTGGAACCTCCATTCCGCTTCTTCTAGGTTCGAAACGGGCTTCTAGCTCATGAGAACCAAGTACTGTGGGAAGTTTTGAATGCTAAGATAAGAGACAAGAAAAAGCAAGCTATACTGACCGTTCAGTAGCGTGGAGATTAGCACAGTTGTGCTGTACCCTGAATGATCCAGGAGCCAAGGGATAAGCGAACGAGGGGAACAGAGAACAACAACAGGAGGAAAAGAAGCTCCGAAAAGCAGAAGCAAGGGAGCCGAAAACAACTGCAGTTTCGTACATGGAGCGGACAGCAGAAGAAGCAAAGGCGGTACGACAGTTGGCCAAGGCGGCGGATGTAGCAGCCGCACGGAAGGCTCAAAAACAAAAGGAAAACGATAAACACAGGACATCGCAGGCCAAGCACTGCCGAGCATCCTGTTCCTCTTAACGCCCTGTTATGACCTTTGTATGAGCAGAGCTAGGCTGCCACCAACAATATTATACACTCCCTTCCAACCCTTCCGTCTAGTCTGCCCGCACTCAACCGTGCAACATAGGAAGTACAGCCCTGCAAATGATGTGGTTCAATCTCAGATGCTAGAGAACAAGGGATACAACTCCGAAGATCTCCATAGCTTCCTACAGCAAGCAAGCGTGTTCGAGGTGGTGTCCTTTGTGTATGCTGCACCGCCAGCTTCAAAGGCAACGCTAAGACGACAGATGCGTGCGCCTCGAAGATGATCTGAATAGTGCAAAGTCGCCACAAGCTTTCGCATACCGCGGCCAGGGTTTACCAGGACCCTACAAAACCACGACAGTACACGACAGTACAGCGCGACTAAGAACACTAATGGAGGATTGCAATAGGCCAATCTGTTCAAGAGCTTGTACTGCATCTTTCCCACATGTGCGCAAGTCGTGTCCTGCTATGCTGCAGCGAGCTCGACGCGCGCTCTCCTTTGTCCTTTCCCCACCATAATTGTGATATGACTGTGCCAACTCCAACCCGCCATAACTCCACCACTATGGAGCCAATGCAACAAGCGAGCGAATTTTTTTAGAATCGCGTGAAGCTGTCGATCAATTCTCGTATCGCAACGTCGCAAAAATGCTTGGTGTTGATTGAGCGACGTTGTCACGACGTGTCGCACAGCTCGGTGCAGAAGAGAGTATGTATGTTGTTGTTTGCAGCAATCTACAGTGCCCGTGCACCAGATGAACCACGTCGCCAGTTGAACCACCCCAACAACCCAATATAGTCAACAATATTGAATTGTACAGCCTCAACCAGCCGTAATAAAATCGCGCAAATCTAGATTTAT
>NW_026260305.1:0-15345 GCF_024291825.1 Alternaria postmessia
GGTTACAACGATAACTCTTTTCCACCTGATCATTCCATACGATACCTCACGGACTACCGCTTTAGTCTACCTCGCCTTAGTACGGACCGAGCCTAGAGAAGTATAGCCTAACCCCGTGTAACACCTAGCGGCAACGCTAACCTCTACAGCTAAACAATAGCTGTTAATCTTATATTTCTTACTAGCTTAAAGTCTTAAAAGCGTTAAAAGCGTGCAAGCTAGCTAGAGGAGTACTTTAACGACCTCCGTAAGGACCTTACAAACGCTAGCGAACAACAACTCGCTCTCCTCTACAATCCTTAGCGCTAGTGGCTTGAAATCGGACGCTAGAAGTACCTAGTAGTCTTTAAGATTGCTACTAACTACCTCTCTACCCCCGCTACTAGTTGCGAGTGTGAGCGTATCTTCTCAACCGCTAAACAGACAGTTACAAGCAATCGAAACCGCCTTAGCGCAGCTACGATAGAGGCTCTACAACTTTAGAAGAACTAGTTACGTTACGGCGTCGTTAAAAGCGAAGTTTTGAAGCTACAACAACACGTACAACGCTGGGATAGCAAGCAAGGCAGCGGCAACAGCGGGGTCGCTGGCAGCAGCAGCAATATAGCCAGCAACAACAGCTGCCTGGGCGACGACGCTGGCTGAAAGCTCTATCCTCAACACCACGATACCGATCGTGGGTTTCGAGAAACCGCACAACAGTCCACAACCCTACCACCGGCTCGATCGGTGGTGGGTTGTACAGCTGCCTGGGCGACGACGTTGGCCGAAAAATCTATCCTCAACACCACGATACAGCTCCCCGAGCGCCTACAGCAGCTTCAATTTACAAAACAAGCTTAGCAGTTTCCTAATTAGGCAATTGTACGGTCCGTATGTGGTCTAAGCGAACGTACTACGGCTACGGCTCGTACTTAGAGCTTTTTTTGGACATACAGTACGTACAACACCAGAAATCGACCCGTACGTACCTCACGATAGCTTCAACCGTACAGTATTACGTCCCGTTGGAAACGCTGTTAGGCGCCACGATCGCCAAACAACCCACCTCTTCTCTCCTGCGCAATCGCACATCACGTACAAGGTATTGAGGCCAGCTCGTTGTTCAAACACCGATTTCGTTTTGCTAAACAAGGAAAAATGACTAACTGATGGCCTTGAGCAGGCCGATCGCCCACATCCACGACGAGTGACCAGACTAGCTTAGTAATTCTAGATCCGGTCAAATTGCAATGTGAACTTCTCCCAACCTATAGAGCACCGCTGCGAAGCACAATCTTTCGCGACTACGCTTCCTATATCGAGCCCCTCACCGAAGGGGCTAAAAGAAATTTGAGTCCAAAGAATAGTCGATGCGCGTCTCATCCCTTTCGCCATCACCTCTAGTGACTGGACGTAGCCTATGCAGCCCTGAATGAGTCAATTCAAGAAATGTGAATCCATGCAGCAAGCTTACTCAGAACTTACCTCTCCTTCGAGAAACACTTTTAAGATCCGCAACTGCCTGATGACGACTGATAATCGGCAGGCGATCCTTGACCTCGGACGGCGGGTAACGTAGACAAGCAGTTCATCCACTGCTTGCTGGACGAGCGAAGCCTTCTCAGAGACATATGCCCAGTCGATTGTAGTCCAATCTTCCTGATTAGCGCCGACTGCAGACTGGATATATTCTTGAAATGTCTTTATGCGCCTCAACACGTCGAATCAAGACGAGATGGCGCCGCGAGCGCACGCCTGAGGCTACCGGGATGAGGAAGAAAGGTAATTCATCGTTGACGATGGATCGAGCCATTCTATCATGACCAGAGAGAGAGGCACGCTCGCCCGTTTTGTGTTAAAGATTGTTTGTGGAATGGCCTTTGCTACAGAGCACGAGAATCATGTCGCTCGTGGATCCGCCACGCCCACACCACTACTGCGTATTCTTAGCTGACTCATCGACCATCGAAGGCTATCGAAAAGCTTTCATTTGCTAGAAAGTGGTCATGTTTCGTGAATGAGACAATTCAATTAGCGACACGCGCATGTGACACTAAGCAAGAATCTCGATAGTCAATGGTATACACTTGATACCTCGCCTGCTTTCAACTCCATACTACAGGTAGAACTCTTTCAAACTTCATTGTGATGCAGTTGCAACTCCAGGAACGAGTGGCGTCTGATTCCTGTCGTCGTAGAATGCGAGTTGCACGAAGATACAACCACATACACATCGTGACAGCATCTGCTACAGGGGTTACTATTCCTATTCTTAATTGCCGTTAGAAGATTTCGTATTCTGCCAGTACGTTCCTGTAGTCGCCTTCCCAGTCCTCAAATATATTGTTGACATTCCATCTGTCTTGATCACCTATGTTTCCATCTTTAGTTATCTCAGCAGTCTATCCGCCACTGATCAATGACCCGTGCTTGATGTGTATTTCCAACCACGTTCCATCACGAGAGCAGCGTATCGAGCGCTTGCAGCGATTCCACATGCTCTCAGCTTTCTCAAGACGCTCAAGTGTGACACGCTGTTGGATGTTAGTGCAGCCAGTCTGGTCGATGTTTTGGATTGTCTTGAGACATACACCAGCAGTCTTATCTCGACGCCTCTGAACAGCTTCAGCCTTTTCCTTAGCTGCGTCTTCCGCCTGGAACCTCTCTAGTACTCAGAGATGGCGCTTCTGCCATGGCGCCCGCCATTTGATGTGACGCCAATGCATGCTGTACGCCGCAGCAAGGGCGCCAGGTCCGTGAGTGTTCTTGGTGTTTTACTTTGGAGAATAATGTGAGTGTATTGGATTCGTCAGTGGGTAGAGGAACCAGTACATGGATTACACTATGGCGAGGTTGGCTCGCACGCGTATGCATACCCTCGTTAGTTGATAATGAAAATAGAGAAACAACCGAGATTTCCTAGAGACTGGCGGTGAATGTGAGTTCCTGCTTGACACTATGGCTGATTTGGGTCGTTGGGTTCTTTCACTAACAGTGGCGAATCAGAAACAGTGCTCTTTCTCAAGCGAATGTAAGGTAGCTGGGAGCTTTCAGTGTTCGTTCGCTTCACCCACTACTCCTCCTAAGACATCTCATATTATACCCCAGATTTCTAGCGCAATTCTTCAATTTTCTCAATCGCGTTCAGCCAAAGAACATGAATATAACTCATCGCATTGACGAGGCTTCGTCATCTCCATCTTCGTCAACGGTTCCGCAGTGGGTGGAGCATTTCAAGTATACACGGTTTGTGGACCCTGATTTTGGCAACCGGCTCTCCGAAGCGCGTAACCTCATGCACACGCAAGCACCTCTTACCCCTGTTGTCACTTATCAAGAGCAAAGAACAGCAGCAGGCTCGATTGCGTCAGAAGTTGCACACTCAATGCGTCAGGCCGCGTTGATTCCGCCTGGCGCGCCAAAACATGGGTGGGAAAAGGGATCATACAGATCACCTTTTGACTATCGTATCGTCAGCTACTCAGGCGGAGACAAATGCACAGCCTCTGATAGACTACCCCCGTATGCTTCACCCGACGGTATGACTCCTTTCACTGGGTCAGGCAGCATGGCACTAGCTCACAATCGTGCGACTCGAGATACACCAGTGTTTGACGGGATGGATCCTAATTCTGAATGAGCTCCGCCTTGTCGTGCAGTTACGCCTGGATCTGATGTAAGCCTCAACCAATCTCTTTATTTCTCAAGCTGCGCAACTAATTGCCCTCAAGGCCAAGGAGCGTCATATCTTTCTCGGCCCTCTCCGGATAATCCGCGAAACAGGGTCTGCTCTCTGTCTAGATGACCGCGAAAGGCTCTTAACCTTTATTGATAGCTATATGGCGGAATCTCTGCACACGGTTGTAGAACACGATGGCATTCTTCCGAACGTTGTCTGTAAGTGGCCTGTATGACTTGCGTATGGAACGCCCATTGACTTCTCCCACCTACGTCTAGACACAATTGGTATCCCCATGACAGACGCCAACTGGGCCAAGTACAAACAACTCCTCGCTGTCTTCGGATTTGCCAGCGGCATGGATGCCATGCTTGCTGTCGGGTCTGACAAGTTCGACAACTATACCTATGTCGTCGATAGTACGAGTGCAGAGCATGTGGAGGGTTGGAAGGCTCTAGCGAGTGCGAGTGAGAGAGACCTTGATATGGCTATACTTCCACAAGAGCTAATACAGATCTGGAAAGGGATGTGTGTTGAAGGTGGGGCTGGCTATCCGGGTACCTCAAAGAATTTTGAGCAGTAGCGAGATGAAACGAAGGTCGCCATGCGCCCTATGAGGAGGAAAAGGTAGATATTCATTGGAATATATCATACCTGGCCCTAGTACAAGTATGTGTTAAGCGTTGCAATGTAGACATAAAGCATCTAGAAGCTTAGAGTTCATTCAGTCTCTATGGAGCTTTGTTTCAGAAGTTAATGTAGGCTTGATGGTGAGGTATACTGTCTCTATGCCCGCTTTATTCTTGTCTTATATGTGGTGATAACGTCAACGGATTGAAATTTCTGCATTAGCAAGCATATGTTGAGAAGTCTGGTGATCTCTCGATCGAGAAGAATAAAGTCAGGAGTCCACAAGTAACAGAGACATAGCCTACCAGGTGGCATTAACGAAGCTAGTATTGCCTGGTATATAGACCATCGAGCCTCTCAAGATCTCAGTGTGCCAATAATATACGAGAGATGTATGCAGTGGTTACTTGACTGGCGCCTTGAGCGATGACCTGAGTGGCGGAGATGAACGGTAAGAAGCCAGGAGCCGCGTCGAAGTGTCTTGTGGAGTTAAGGAAAGAAAAGGAAAAAGTAGACGCGCACAAACCGGATCAGCTGCAACATCAATACACTGTTCTCGCTTCTCCAAAAACGCAGGGCGTTTTGAGGTGTTGGAAGTGAGAAACGAAAAGAAGAGTTCATGTGTGACAGCACAAGGCGGAAGACTGTGAAGATCCAACGACCCACAAAAAGACTCAGCCACATGCCTGCGCCACACTTTTGCCATCTCTATTAGCGCGACGAACACCGTCATCCAGAAACCCTGTGCTTCTATCGCTCCGCGTCGCCCTTCTTTCCAACTTCCAAGATCCGGGCTTCTCTCCCCATATCGCTATCATGCTACGATGACGTTCGTTATTTCGCAAATCGCCAACACTGCCACACACGTACGCATTGCTGTCGCGCATCAGCCGATCCAGTCCAAACGCTTCGCGCACCGTCCTCCGCTATCTGTTACGCTATCGCACGTCGCCGCCTTCACGCTCCCCTCCACCTAAAACCGGCCCTCGTCCCCCCTTGCGCGGCCCCTCCGACTCACGCAAGAACATGTCGTGACCATGGACGACTCCACCATACTCAAGCACGCCCAGCGATTGCGCCGCTCACGTTACTCGGCACGACCCTTCGCCCTCACCATCCTCGCCATCTCCCTCATATCGCTGTTAGCATGGGCCAAGTCGCAAGCTGCAGACGGCAACGCCATAGTTGGCGCATTGCAGAAGAGGGACCTGTCCATCAAGGACGAGGAGTGTCGCCTCGTTCACCACGCCAGAGACCAATGCGCCTTTGTGCGCGCAAACTGCCCCGATGAAGAAGCCGGCGTCATATCCTACCTGACCCTCTATTACTGTCGCCTCCCGCATGCGAAGCCCTTTGCCTTCGTCCTCATGACGCTTTGGCTCGCCCTTCTCTTCAGCACCATTGGCATCGCCGCGAGCGACTTCTTCTGCGTCAACCTCAATACAATTGCGCGCATGCTGGGCATGAGCGAGAGCTTGGCTGGCGTGACACTGCTTGCCTTTGGCAATGGCAGTCCCGATGTCTTCTCTACCTTTGCCGCCTTCCGCACTCACGCTGCGAGTTTGGCTGTAGGCGAGCTTATCGGTGCTGCATGTTTCATCACGGCCGTTGTCTCGGGCTCCATGGCTCTGATTCGCCCATTCCAGGTCGCGCGCAAGAGCTTCGTTCGCGACGTCGGCTTCTTTCTCGTCGCGGCTGCCTTCAGCATGGGCTTCATCGTTGACGGGAAACTGCATCTGTGGGAGTCGGTCACTATGGTGGCCTTTTATCTCTTCTACGTCGCCTTTGTCGTCGCCTGGCACTGGTGGCTCAATTTGAGGAAGGCGCGACGAGCGAGGGCAGCCGCCATCAGGAGTCATTATGTTACCCCCGGTGGCGAAGAAGAAGAATTTCCAGAGTACCATGACGATGAAATCAGTGCTGGTAGCAGGACCCCGGGCCACGGCGTATCCATCGACGACTTTTCTATGCTCGAACGCGCTGGCGGCGACAATACCATGGACGACGATGACAACGAAGAAGAGCGCGAACGCTGGATGGGCGAGCTGACAAATAACATGCGCGTCAATCGCCCGAACATGTCCCGACGCAACACTCATACCCCCATCCGACCGAGTTTGGTCGGAGCTTTGGAGTTCAGAGCGGTACTCTCCTCCCTGCAAAAGTCGCGCAACATTCAGTCGATGCCAATCAGTTTGCGGCGGTATTCGGACGACCCTACTTATACGACTGCCCAGCAGCAAAACTACATCTCAACAGCAGGCCCAGCGGATCGGCCTCCATTTGATGTGAACCCAACTGCGTCCAATGCATCACTGCATGTGATCCGACCGAATCTCGACATCCAGCAGAGTCTAGGCAACCGAGCGCGAGCCGTTTCCACAAATGACATCGACAATGTCCGCCTACACCCGAGCACGCTGCAGGGACAAGGCGTGCCTGACATTACCTTCATATCCGCCACCCCCAATGAACCAAGCAGAATGCTGGATGCGCCTCCATCGCCGACCATCTCGTTGTCTCCGCCAGCCTCCCGCTCTTCCAGAGCACCAAGTCCTGTCGCACCGAGAGACCGACTTCCTTCCCCTAACAGGCTGGCGCCTCCGGGTCCTGAGGATCAAGCACCCCTCCGTACAATCTCACCATCACTGAGCCCTCGTTCGACTCCGCTAACAGAAAGTGATTCTCGATCCCAGCCCCCTAGTCTGAAGTTGACCGTACCGGATGCCGCTTCTCCTCCAATACCATTCCCTGCCTATACTGATTATCCTTGGTCGGCGCAATCCACTTCTAGACCCCAGAGTCTTCGTCTACCCTCGCCTAGCGCATCACCTGAGTCAAGTTTCTTCCCAAGAGATCCGTTCGGTCATATCGAAGCAGCCAAGATACCAAAATGGTGGCCTTCAGGGATCATACCAACCCCACACGTCCTGATCTCCACCCTATTCCCGACGTTGACCAGTTGGTCAGACAAGAACATATTTGACAAAATCTTGGGCCTCGTCGCAAGTCTACCCGTCTTCTTACTCACCATCACGCTCCCAGTTGTCGAGCCGCAGAAAGATGAGAACGATGGAGGCCACGCAGAGCTTTCTCTAGACTTCGGTCTACCACCCGCAGCCACGCCGCATAGCGGGAGCGGGGACTCCCACACCCGTAGCATATCACTGGTGCTGCCACCGGAAACACCTGCAAACATGGGCTTATCGAAGTCCAAATCGCCAGCGAATCTTTCTTCCCGACAACCTAATGGTGGATCGTTCAGCACGACCACCAGTCAACCACCACCGCAGGTGTATATCACGGATTCAGACACTGTAGCACAGTCACCTGAGCAGCTTCCGACGATCCCTACACCTATCGAGCCAAAACAATGGAACCGCTGGCTCGTAATCGTGCAGGTGTTTACAGCTCCCTTCTTCCTTGTCCTCGTCCTATGGGCGAACATTGAACCCGACAACCCACGTATCTTGCTTCGTCATACGCTCTACGGTTTGGTCGGTTCTCTCAGCGTTCTTGCATTCATCCTCTTCACCACCACGCCGAATCGCCCGCCGAATTGGCGCTCAGCACTTTGCTTTGTTGGGTTTGCCGTCGCCATTGCTTGGATCAGCACTATTGCCAACGAGGTCGTTGGTGTTCTGCGGACCTTGGGTGTTATCCTCAACATGTCCGACGCCATCCTCGGGTTGACTATTTTTGCGGTTGGCAACTCACTTGGTGATCTCGTCGCCGACATAACTGTTGCACGGCTCGGATTCCCCATCATGGCCCTCTCAGCCTGCTTTGGCGGCCCAATGCTGAACATCTTACTCGGCGTAGGGCTGAGCGGATGCTACATGATTATTACCAAGGGCGAGCATCGTCATGAAAAACACCCAGATCAGTCTGTCCACTTCAGGCCCTACCACATCGCCGTAAGCACGACCTTGGTAATATCAGGAGCTACTTTGCTTGCAACACTCGCTGGACTTCTTGTTGCCGTACCAGTGCGCAGGTGGAGAATGGACAAGGCTATTGGATGGGGTTTGGTCGCGTTGTGGTCACTAAGTACCACTGTTAATGTACTGGTAGAAGTGCTGGGTTACAGTAGTAACGTTAGTTAGAGCAACTATATCAGTCTTGTAGTTTCTTTTGTTACACTATACATACTAACAAGTGCGTTACTTAATGCAGCGCTATGTCTACGAATGTAAGGCAATCAAGAGGCAAGAGAAGCTTAGCAACACTTCTGTTTTATAAAAGGCTTTACAGAATATATATATTAAAAATAACTCTTTTATCTTACTTTAATAATAAAAAAGCTCTATCTTTTTAAATTTAGAGCGTTCTTAAGTACGTATTTTTAGCAAAGTCTCTGGAAATGTAAGGCGTAACTGTAGGCAATAGTGCTTGCTTCACGTTACTAAGGATAGTGGGAGATAGCTCGTATATTCAGACTACAGGTGTAGGTTGTAAAGAGAATAATCCTTGCCTCTCTCTGTAGAGCGAGGCGCGCCTTATAAGCAGGTTTAGCGCGTACTCTGTTCCCTCGAGGGACATGTACCTTAAGTCCTCGTTACAAGAAATCTACAAAGTCTAGTAGTGTACAGGTGTTGGAGTGTATGAAGACACTATCACGAGGACGTCGAAGCATCTCTTCTGTGCAGCTAAGGAGGAGAGGGGTGTACAGGTGTTGTACAGCTGTATTTGAGAGCGAAATGGGTGTAGTAGTGCCTAAGTTAGCTACTAGTATACAAGACGAAGTTTAAAAAGCAAAAGATAGCATGAAGTGTGTTGATATTGTTTAAGTGTAACAAGTTGATCGATAGGATAAGGATTCTTCGATGCCCCCAGCAAGTGCACACCCAGCACGAAAGATATACTCCCTTATACTAACTAATCACTCTATGCACCGGCACAGTAGTTTTAGAAAAATTTAGTAGTTCTAGTAGAATTTTAACGTAGTTTTATAGGTGTAGTAGTTTTATAAGTTTAGTAGTTTTATAGTGTGCCAGTGCAATAAGTGCTTAGTTATTGCTGAAGAGTATATCTTTAGTGTTTCGGATGCACTTGTTGTCGACAACGAACCCTTAACAGCTATAACCTACACACTTTATGCAATCTCTGCTTTTTGAACTTTATTCTGTATACTAGCAGCCTACATAGGCACTACTACACTCCTTTAGCTTTTGAATACAACGGTACAACACCTATACATCCTTCTCACCTTGGCTGTGCTAAGGAGATGCATTGGCATCCTCGTGATAGTTGTAACGGGCTAAACGCCCTTTGGATAGCTCCTTGATGGAATCTTGGTCTACTTGTAGAATCCGGGTGCTACCTCGAGCACCCGGATTCTCCTCGGACCGCCTGAACGACGTTCAGACAACAGCCGCAGGACCTAGGGGCTGCCTCGTGCACCTAGACCTTGCCGGCCTGATTGTTACTCGGGTAACCAGCTTATATATAGTTAGCTACGTAGCTTGGGAGTTTAGCTCTCTATTGAATACAACCTCTTGTATACCTCGCGATTGCTCTACGGAGCGCAGCCTCTTACAGGGGGGAAGAATTAAGTTTTATTATTATTTTAGAATATATTAGCGCTGTAGAAACTATAGTAACTAGCTTTAAGACTACAATATCTTAAAAATCGCTTACTTAATCTAAGGAGCGTGCAGAGCGAACGTAAGTATTCCCGCTTTCACTAACAGCTATAGAAAGAAAGACTAAGAAAACATTAAACTAAGCAGAACTTGCAGATTAATCTATCTTTACGCCGTTTCCCCTCCTCAATCATCTAGTAGTAGTAAGGCTTTGCTGGGTCCGTCAAATCGAAGATAACCGCACTGTGAGGCCATGCTCCACCTCTCTCCGGAAACTGGCTTAAGAAGTCAATGCTGCGGTTGAAGCTCAAGCTACCATCTGGCAAAATATCAATCCACTGCGCCTTGAAGTCCGCCGGGGTGTTTACGATGCCGATATCGCCCGTCTGCACAAAGTAATCAGTAACAAGCAGGTTCTTCTTGTCTGGGCTGATCTTGATGTAATGCGGTCCGACGATGTCCTGGTTCTCGTCAGGGTTGTCCAGGCGCTTTACGTTGTTCAAATCACGGATGTCCAGCGCTGCGATATGATTTCCGAGCGTGAGCGTGAAGTATGCGAAGTGGCCGTCGTCGGTGATGTCGGAGTAGATGGCGAGGTTGTTGCGCGCGCGGGGACCAAGATCAAAGAGAAGTTCTGCGACGCCCTGTTTGCCCTGCGCATTCTTGCGGAAGGGGTAGATGATCCAGACCTGTCCTGGTCCGACGGCGGTAGCAAGAGCAGCGGATTCAGGATTGTTGGGGATGAACTTGACGTCCTGGATCCCAGCGCCATTCGGGATGGTAATCGTGGAGATGATCTTGCGCGAGCTGAGTTCCCAGAGGCGAAGCGTATTGGCTTTCTGGATGCCGGTAATGCTCGCGGGCTTGAGGATCGTGACGGGCACGACGAAGTCGGATGTCAAGATGATGTTGTTCTTGAAGTCGATGGACAGGCCATGCGGGCTGAACTGCTCGCCGAGGATGTTGAGGGTCGAGGGAACATCCTCGGGCCACTCGTGGATGATGTTGAACTCGGCATCAGTCTCAATGAGGCGGCCGGGAGAAGTACCGACGGCGGAGCCCATGTAGGTGATGAGAAAGCCGCCATCAGGTTTGGCTCGAATCTCATCGGTGATGGAGGAGAGTAGAGCACGGTTTGACTTCTTAAACTTGGGCTGGTATGGGTTCGTGGTGTCGAAGTAGTATGCCGTGTCCTACGGGGTATAAGTGCGTGATTACACTGGGGGTTGGACATACTTACTTGAGTCTTTAGCAGCGACAAAAGACCGCCACCGACGAGCGTCTTGCCATCGATGGACGGGCCCAAGTGATGCGGCGAGTTGCCAGAGGACGGTACGTCTGTGATAGCAATCAGAGTGCCAAATGTCTCATCGTCGAGCGAGTACGTAGCAAGGAAGTCCTTGTGCTTGTTGTCACCTGCCGCAGTCCAGAAGTATCCGATCTTCTTGGGACGGATCTGGGAGTTCACCGAGTGAGGTGGGCTCTCCAAAGGCGGAGTCGGAACTTGGAGAATGGGCAGAGGTGGAGCGTTCTCGGAAAGAGGCTCAGTGACACCAGGGATACTGGGGATCAGGGGTGGTAGCGAGATGGCACTTGCTGTGCTCGCAAGCAGCGAACCTAAAAGGGCACGAGAGAGCATGTTTTAGAGAGTATTGGTTGAGAGGATGAAGGCTGTGGAGCTGTTGAGAGATTTAGAGCAAGTTGTGAGCTGATTCCTTTGTCACGGCTACAATGACCATATTTATACTTCACTGATGTCTCTTTCGTGCACAATTCTTTTGCTCATCGCCATGCTGCCATCCCGCTACGGTCCTATCCTCATCTCTCATCTCGCCTGCGTAGATGGCACCATCCAGCCCGGCCCTGACGACGAACCTCGAATGCATCTCCAACTCACTATCTGATCGTCAGGAGAGCATACACTTTGGGTGTGGAAGCTGAGAAAGAGCACGTAGATCGTCGCTATAGGAACCATGTGAGCACGGCAGAGATAGTTGCCGTGACTAGAGAGTTGCCTGATCTGTGCTTCATATCACAGGAGCAGAATTCTATTCAGTTTTCTTTTCACTCGATGCACAGTGTTCACCAATCCTGGACGACACTACGGCCGAGAAGAAGAGGACGAGCAGGGGTTGACAAGAAGCTTCAAGATCGTCCTCGGCCCTCGACGCTTCTTGAAGCTATGCACAGGTTAACGCTCTTAGATGTTACGTTCAGAGAATTCCACTGTCCGCGGACTAGGCTAGGACAGCAAGAAGTCGACCCAGAAGAGGTACACAAACATAAAAAAAGACTGGTGTGATTCCTCAATGCACAGAAGTTGGCAATGATTCAGCATATGCATATTGACCTTCCGCAAAGATTGTATGTCTCAGCCGTCTTACACATCCTCATCAAACAATATGTATGGGTTTGGAGTACCCAGCCAAATCTCACATGAAGTCGGAGCTTCTCCCGCGGAGGACAGGGCTGACTACAACGCCAAGCCCTCTCCGCAATTCGGCGCACGAATGGTACCATTGACGCGAGCCCATTGCGGGGCAGATCTACAACATCTATACCACCACGCCAAGGATAGCGACATATCGTCCAATATTTGCGCACATTGAAGATTTGGAAAGGCTGAACCTTGTCGAGTAACGGTAAGACTTAGCACCTTACCGGTAAGTCTACCTCTTGGGGTCTCTTGGCTGCAGCGGGACGGGCTGCACTGCACGACCTACTCCAATGCGATGCGCAAACAAGGACCGAATGATCGCCCTCGCGCAATTCCTGTCCAGCAGTCGCGACATAGCTGCTTTATGGGCGAAAGTGGCTTGCATGTACGATGTGCATATCGGGATCGATGTTGGTTTGACCCAAGGAGCCGGCGTGCGGAACATATATGAGCCTCAATCTCGCAGCCTTGAGTTTCCGAGATACGCTTCGCAACTGACTTCTTGACCAACGATGAAGTTCCAGTGCCTCGCTGCCAGCGTTCTATTCGCGTCTTCTACTCTGGGCGCAGTCATCAAGCGCGAACAGTTCAGTAAAGGCCAGCCCATTGACGACAAGGGCAAAGGCGCTCCAATCTTAGGTGCGCGGAACTTTTTGTATAGATGAGCAAATCTAACAACTGATAGGAGGGACTGATCGCCAAATCGATCTCGACAACCCATCAAACTTGGGCGAACAAAGCACCGACTCGGGCACAGTGCCCAACCTCAAATGGCGCTTCGGCGACTCCAAAACGCGAATCTTTCCAGGTGGATGGGTGCGTGAGCAAGTTGACAACGACTTACCTGCAAGTCACGACATTGCCGCTGCGCAACAGCATCTTAAAAAGGGTGCGATTCGCGAGTTGCACTGGCATCGCGTGGTATGTGTCGCAATTTAATTGAGAGGTGCTATGCTGATGGTATTGTAGGCAGAATGGGGCCAGGTCCTCTTCGGTCGCGTCCTTGTCTCCGCCGTTGATGAAAATGGTCGACACCAAGTAACCGAACTTGGATTTGGCGACATCTGGTATTTCCCCAAGGGGCAGGCGCACACAGTGCAAGGCTTGGACGACGAGAACGAATATCTTCTCGCATTTGATGATGCAGATTTTGACAGAGCTGGGTAACTTTTACCTCCCCCCATCTCTGAAACGTCGCTGATAAAGTACGCAGCACAACGTTCAGTCTGGCAGACTGGCTCGTCAAAACCCCGCGCGCACTCCTTGCCAAGTCTTTCGGCCTCCCCGAATCCGTCTTCGCTTCTCTCCCGTCTCCCAACCCGTATATCCAGAACGGCACCACCACAAAATACGCCAACGTGACCGGCGGCAACGGAGAACTCACTGGCGACGCGTCGTACGTGTACCGCACATTCCAACACGCGCCCGAGCCTGCGCCCGGCGGCGGCGGCCAGTGGTGGAAGATCGACAGCACGAACTTCCCGATTGCGAAGACGATTGCGTCGACGTATGTCACTATCGAGCCGAAGGGCGTGAGGGAGTTGCACTGGCATCCGACCGTAAGTTTTCAATGGAATCATGTGAGAGGGGCATAGAGCTGACTTTCCGTCCTCCAGAGCGAAGAGTGGCTGTACTTCCACTCAGGCACTGCGCGCGCCACCGTCTTCACCGGAAACAGCAACGCGCGCACGTTCGACTTCAAAGCTGGTGACACGGCCGTTTTTCCTGATAACGCCGGTAATCACCACTACGTTAACTTTTACTCCTCAAACTGATACTAACGCATCTCGCGTAGGCCATTATATTGAAAACACGTCCGCGACGCAGAATCTTACGTTCATCGAGATCTACAAATCCGACCGCGTGGCGGATGTCTCGCTCACGCAGTGGCTTGCGCTCACCCCGGCGGATATTGTGGCGAGTGTGATCAAGATTCCGGTGGACGTGGTGTTGGAGTTGAAGAAGGAGAAACAGGTTATTGTGCATGGGTCGAAGTGAGAAGAATTAGATGGTGCGGGAAAGTATGCAGTAATGGTAATATTGGCTCTCGCAATGGTCACAGTAAGGTTATCCGTTCGCTGAGTCGCTGCATGTGTGGCTTTGTGAGTTAGGCGATCATAACAATTCTAACCTCTAGACACGCATGATTCGCGCATGGAAGCAGTTTAGTGTTCTAAAACATCTGGTGAGCTCATCTCTAAATGTCTGCTGGCAAGTAATATCAGTGCGTCTATCAACCAAGTAAACTAAAACACGATCCTCTTACTTGACTTGGCTGACAAGAATCCTTTACCTTGCTTGATTCGTTGACGACAAGCCCTTGCTTTGCTTAGTTTGTTGACATTGCTCGATAGGATTTCCTGATTTGATATCTATACTAACCTACAAGAGCATACTGTACGGGTTGTAGAGTGTATGAAGACACTATCACGAGGATGTCAATGCATCTCCTTAGCACAGCCAAGGGGAGAAGGATGTACAGGAGTTGTACAGTTGCATTTAAAAGCTAAAGAAGTGTAGTAGTGCCTGTGTAGGCCGCTAGTATACAAGATAAAGTCTAAAAAGCAAGAATCGCATGCAGTGTGTTAATAATAGCTGTTAAGAGTTAGCTGTTAACAGCAAGTGCATCCGAAACACCAAGGATATACTCCTCGGCAATAAATAAGCACTTATTGCACCAGCACACTATAACAAAGAAAGATATAAACTTCTTTATAATAGTATTTAAATGCGCTTTAATAGTTTATATAAAGTATAGTACTATATAATAAATAAGATACTAAAACAAAAACCACTATACTTTATAAAACGTTAACGTTAACTATTTCTAAACTACTAGACTTTAGGTAAACTACTAGACTTTAGACAAACTACTAGACTTTAGATAAACTAAATACTAAAAAACAAACTACTAGACTTTGGATAAACTACTAGACTGTAGACAAACTACTAGACTTTAGATAAACTACTAGACTTTGTAGTAAGTACTACGCTCTTTGAATTTAGTAAGAGTTGAAATAATTTTTTAAAAA
>NW_026260306.1:0-15344 GCF_024291825.1 Alternaria postmessia
CAGTCTCAGTTCGCGATTCTAAAAAATGTCTTGGCAGTCAATCAGGTCAGTTCACTACCTCCAGACTGACAGTTTGAACCGCAAAGATGAACTGACAACTGACTGATTGACTGATAGCAACTCTGATGGTTATGCAAGGGCCCTGAAGAAGATCTTGACGCTCAGGTCGTATCATTACCAACAGGTTGTCTAGGGCCTGATCCACGATAGGAGAAGACGATAGTTGACCCGGCTTCTTAGGCAAAGCATCAGATGCCGAATCACCAGCATCACTGATGCTGGGAGCATTGGCTGTCGACCCAGCGTTTTGCTCCTTCATGACGTTCTTGACGGTAATGACGGATTTGGTCAAAAGAGCCTGATCTGAAGAGGAAATAGTAACGTTGAGGTCCTTGGAAAGTGCGTTCTTCTTGGCAGTCCTGCTACGGTGGGCACGCGCAGCCTTGGGCATGCCTTGGTCGTGGAGTATGGGTGGCTCACTATACTTATAGTTAGTCCATGATGTAAATGCTACAGCGAGTGATTCTTACGACGATTCGCTGGTGGAGAGGCTTGTCGCATTATCGGCTGTTGTCATTGTGAATTTGATGATGACAAGGGCGCAAATCTAGCGATCCAACTTGATTTTCCTTGTCCGAAATGGAGAAAAAAGAGAGGTTTCAGATGGGAAGGTTTTTGACTGGTTTGGGTGCGCTGTAGTCTTCTCTGGGGAGCTCGACGCGCAGATTGTTTACCTGCAAACGACTATAATATGATCACGTGACTCGTCAGCAACTGCCCGTAAAGCGGTCGAAAGGCGGATACAAACGCCAAGTCAAAGTAAATGGAAGAAAGCATCGTCTGAGGTTGCGTATGTCAGTGAGCATAGGAGAGAATATTGATATTGGTCATAAGTAGGCTAGTCGTTTCCATTCCATGCCCCTCTCTTTCCAGGGCTTACCTCTCTCTCGGTTCTCTTTCTGCAGGATATCGTTGCAAGTCTTTCTCGTGTGGCACTGGGCTTTCACTCTCACTATCATTAATCTTCAACATGGTCATAGCTCTTTCTGAGTTGGACCAGATCTGAGTTGCATGTACCTTTTGTTTGACAGGCAAGCTGCTTGGCATTCTCCCTTTGTTCGACACAAGATCTTTGTCTATGACAAAGACTGTATGTAGTATTTAGCTAGGACAAGTTTCTCTGTAGGGTTATGATCCGAATGTACATTTACTACTATTGGGTCTCTGTTTGACCACCTTTCGCTTGTGCAGTCTAGATGAAGATAGTGAAACGCGAGAAAGTCGTGCTACAGTAAAGGACTTGTCGCGTTAGCGTCACGCGTGCATTCGCGGCCATGAGTGGCGCCGGCCAATCTCACACGGGATGGCGCGAATCTCAAGCTCCGAGCAATACTCCTCTTTACGCGCAGTCGTTGAGGCACATCACGGTTGTAACAAGCCTGTGATTGTACGAAAGCGCGCAGAAGGCATATTGTTCCAAGCCTAGTCTCTGTCTATGGTTATACAACCTACTCTGGTTCGATGCAAGGTCCAACCATTAGGTTTGTACTCTATCCAAGCAAAACCTGATCCAGTAGACATTAACGAAAGCATGCGTAGGAAAATTGCCGTCAATCTATGAGCCATATTTGAGGAATAAAGACTTATCCCAAAGACAAGAACTGTTACCTTTGAAACTAGAAATGTCTACATCACTGCGTTTATCCTAAAGGCACGTTGTTGGTAGTGGCCAAAAGGCGTGTCAGTGGAATATAGATTGAAACATGATCTCCTAGCTTTCGATCCGACATTTGGATGAAGAACAAATAGTGGATCTTTGAGCTGATGCGAAAGGTGTTGATGCGTCGATCTTATACACTTACTCGGGGTAGACCATCTTTCTCCCGACACCGCCATCCACGACAACCTCCTGACCAGTCACAAACTCGTTTCCAATGAGGTATTCTACCGCCTTCGCGATATTCTCCACTTTACCCACTCGCCCAGATGGGTGCCAAGCAGTGTCTTCCTTGCTCAAGCCTTCCTCCCACTTGACATTACCATCATCTGCAGCTTTGTTCTCGTTGGCTACGTGAATCCATCCCGGGATAATTGCATTGACCCTGATCTTGTGACGATGGCCTAAAGATACTGCCATCGACTGTGTCAATCCTAACAGTCCAGCTTTGACGGATGAGTAGGCTTCGTGGTCAGATTCAGATTGGTAGGCGCGCGTTGATGACATGTTGATGATAGTACCAGGAGAGTTCGGAGTAGAGCGTCCAGCAGCTAGAAGTGGGACGCAAAGGCGGCTGAGTATGTACGGCGCAGTGAGTCCAATCGCAACCTTCAAATCCCACTCTTTTTCGATGTCTTCTCCTTCAGCTTCCATACTTCGATCTTCGGATAGTGAGAGATCGGTGGGGAAAGCATTGTTGATCAAAACATCGAGCCTGCCCCCAAACTTTCTTTCAACTTCGTCGACAGCAGTCTTCAATTCCGTTCGCTTGCTGAGGTCGCATTCAAGCGCAAACCAGCTCTCCTTCCGCCCTTTTGACCATTCTTGTGCTCGATATCTGACATGCTCTAGCTCTTCCTTGTTGGAGTCTAGGATTATGACATCGTGTCCAGCTGTCAGGAGTTGTCTGAACAGTCCGCGCCCAATTCCTCGGGCACCGCCGGTCAGCAGAACTTTGAGTTGTTGGGGAGCGGCGTTCATTTTTATTGAACCCTTGGTAGGAGACGATGATAAAGCCTAGGTGTCGCGATTACGAGTTGAACGTACGCGAATGGCTACATTGATTAATCTCGCTAATAGAAAGTAGTAAAGTTTGCGTGGTCCATGACGTCATGGCCATGACGATTCCACTGCTTGTGCCCTACCAAAACGATACGTGGTAGAGAGATAAAGGTCATAACCATTGTGAGGGCTCACGGACACATAACCATACTCACCCTTGATTCAGATTATGGAACTTCCGCAACTGCGATGTTTGTAACGATCCGACGTGACATCTGGGCATCGCTGCACACGGTGATTTAGGGTACATTCGAATCGCACGCGCTTGTTAAAGGCATCTGAAGATGTATAACAGAACGTAAGAGTAAATTAATTGTTCTATGTACAAGGAAGGAAAGCTAAGTAATGTGGTAGAAGTATAAAGCACCAAGTGAGCGTTCGTGGGTGGATCACGTGATTCACTTGGTGGGGCCTGAATAGGTACTTAGGTAGCATCTGTAGACTTTGCCGCCATCTCATGACTCTAGCACCTCGGCTACAAGCCGGAATCGATCTGGTTAAGAACAACTCCAGCTGTGTAGGCATCCCAGGTATCGCAGAGCTCAAATTGCTCGTCTTCAAAGGCCTGCTTCTGGATGTCCTCCGGCCTCTCCAAAATCTGCATGAAAAGCCCACCGCTAACATGCCACGCCAGATGACAATGCAAAGGCCAGGCGCCGGGATTGTCTTGAGTGAACTGTAGAACTAGGTACGAGGGCTCAACTGTTCCGGTGACATTGCGCGCATTCTGCATCTGGTGAACGTCGCGACGCAGCGTGTTCTCCGGATTTGTGACGACACCATCCCATTCACCAAAGCCTTCCGCAAGAATGTGGTAGTCGTGGCCGTGGAGATGCATAGGGTGGCCACCAATAAGACCGTGGTTGACAAGATGAATCCGGACGTTCTTTGCACCAGGAAACTGGTACACGTTCCATTCGGGATCGAAGTCTGACTCGTTACGCTTCGCTTTCAGGAGTGTGGGCTCGTTGTAGTTCCCATGATATGTGCTGTTGTTGAGGTACCAGATGAAGTTTGTGCCATTGGAGCGGAAATCGAAGTCTACGCGCTCGACATGATCAGGTTCTTCCAAAGGGATCTTGCAGAGCGGAATGGCGGACGTAATAGGGTCATTCTTGCACTGCTCAAGCTGAGCCTGGGTGACATCAGAGCTTGTCTGAGGAATGGCGTTGGTATCGGCATCCTCGTAGTAAACTGCCGCAAGGGCGTTTGGCGAGATGCCGTCAGTCAGAGTGCAGCGGAATCCTTGGGCGAGCTGAGAGCGCATCCAGAACGTATCACTGGGCTTGCCGATAGCTTCGACCACAACGTCAGTACGCTGACCAACAGCGAGAGTAACAACGTTCGTCATGTACGGTTCAACCGGAATGTAGTCGACGGCAATGACCTTCAGCTGGTGCCCATCGATGCTAAACTTCTGGTTGCCCTCTGCACCCATATTAATAAGACGTAGTAGATGCTTTTTTCCAGACTCGAACTTGAACTTGGAGGTACCTGCATTGGGAGTGCAAGGTAGCGTTGTGTTTGCACAAGGATAGTTCATTCTTCCATTGATCAGGTTGTTGTTTGAAGGCGGGAATAGGCCATTCATGGTACCCTCAACAAGAGAATAGTAGTCGGCGTGGAACCAATCCTCAAGGATGATAGGTCCTACGTCGATGTCATACTCTTCATGCTTTGGTCCATGGATGACCATAGGGCCGTGAGCACCACCAGAATACTGAGCACTGTAGTGACCTAAGAAACTCAGCCTTGGCATTTCATAGTCTAACTTGGATGAACTTACTGTGATACCAAGATGTGCCATAACGATCGGCCCGGAAAAGCATCTCGTAGTATCCACCGTTGGGCGAAATTGGACACTGAGAAATAGCAGGAACACCATCATACCAGGATGTCTCGGTCTGAAGGAGGCCATGGGCGTGAAGTGTAGTACCTTCATCGGTCAGGTCATTTGTGACTCTCCACAAGATCCAATCGCCCCTAGTTTACGGTCAGCTAAAGCCTTACGTCATTTCGCGCTACCTCGTACCAGTTGGCCTCGATGAGAGGGCCAGGGAATTGGCCATTTACAGTCAAACCATTCCTGGTAACACCGTCCGGAGCAATGGTCTGATAAGCTACATGAAGATCGTAGGTCCTTGTCACGCCAGTGTCCGGCATGGTAGGACACAGGGGATCTGCCGTCGGTGTGCTGGCAGCACTTGCGGTAACAACGGATCCAAGAGTCCTGGTGGAGGATTGCCTGATAGACTCGAAGCCTGTGGCGTTGGTATGGTTGTTTGGATGGCCAGATACCGTAGGATAAGGCGGAAATGTGGATGGAAGCTTTGTAGAATTCGATGTGTAGGCGCTATCAGAAATACTACCGGGGAGGCCGTTGACCGGAAGATGAGGTGAGTCAATTAGTCCCCATTGTGAGTTGCCACACTGTTCAACATTTGGTAGCGAAGGCTTGAGCTGCCCAGTACCCTTTGGGATCCAGCATGGCTCATCATACGCATCTTTAGCAGGCCCTCCATATTGATATGGAATCGAAGGTCGAGGAGGAGGGTATTCCTCCCCATGCGATGGTTTTCCCGGCCACTCGAATGGAAGGGGTACGTCGTTGTAAGGATTATAGTATGGTCCGCCATGTCCATGAGCGTTGGTAGTGGGCCGTGCAGTGGCATATTCAGTCACTGTCGCTGTGACTACATGGCAGATAGGCGCGGAGCGGAACGCAGAAGGGGTAACTGCGTGGTAAACAGATGACAAAGATGCTGTAGCAGCGAGGTAAGGAGCGTAGGCTACCATGTTTGTAGCAATGGAAATAAGCCGTACTACTCTCAATGAGCGAACACGACAAGAATGGCCGCGAAAAGAATGAACGACTGTGTTGAAAAGCAAGGCACATCGTTCGAAGACATGATCACGGTCAGTGTTATATGGGATTCCCTTGAGACTATGCCAGGTACCAATGTGCTAAGTTTGGCTGTGGGGCTTGAGTTACGAAGAGACAAGCCGTGTGGCGGTAAAAAGTACAGACTCGAAACCTGAATGCGGTCGAGATAACCGAAACCGAGGCGAGGCGCAAGAAGTAATGAGCTGTAAGTCTTCCATTTACGGATCAGGCAAGCAAAATTCAAGGATTGTAACACGAGCTGAACCTTACTTTTACGTTCAACTCGAATTTCCCTTTGCATTGTTCAAGCCCTGAGGCGGGAGAGGGGGGACCAGGCAAGCCACTCAGCGTCAGCGTCATGAACATTGAGGAAAGATCTGCAGACGCATAGTCCGTGACCTCTCATGCCGTTGCCGTTTACGCGTTTAGAGTTCACCGGAGAATATGCAGGTACGTGCCGACAACTGTCAAGATGTCCAGTCGCGTACCGGCGACGCGTCTGACATACTGACAACACCACAGGTCGCCACGAGGTCGGGGGTGTTGAGTCATGTCTAGCTTGCAGTGGCATGTCAGAAGACTACTATAGTTCGATACCTCGAATAGCGGGTCACTCAGTCTAATCTTTTGTTGTTACGACGCCTTGTGTAGTGCTGCCGTAAGTGCCGTGTGCCTAAGGAGTCTGAAAACATGCTAGGTAAGCTCGCGTAGAACCGTTCAGCAATTGTGGCTTGGACGGGTCGGGCGGTAAAGTGTTCTCCTGAGGTGGTGGAAACAATGTGAAGAAGGCTGTGTTGCGGAAGCAGAGGTCATTGGCAAAGTGATGTTTGAGGCGCCAGGATAAGCACTGGTTAGCGAAGACGACTCCCCGCATAGGCCAAGTCGGCTAGAAAGGGGTCTGGTGCCGATCTCCCATGTCCATCTTTGCTTCAACTCTAGGCTGCCTGTTGTAAAGGACGTTGTTACGACTCACAAGAGACTACGCATTCGAACTGGGTGGGTGGTCTTCTCTACATGTGAGGTTGGATACTTGGTACACAACTCGTTGCCACGATTGTCGCTACCTAGGTACCACAGAGTCGAAATCTCGAAGATGAGTATACGACAAGAAGAACTCTTAACGCTTACTGTGGCGCGCTACATCCCGCCCGACTGATAAGGATGAATCTTACATGACTCGTTGTCAGTTTTGTTCTTCTGGTGAAGGGCATCACTTTGTTGTGTTCACGCGTCCCAAATGGCGATTTTCATGAGGTTTAACTCACCAAACTCTAAAGAGCCATGATGCTGCTTGATAGCAGGTATGTACTGGAGAACACTGCTCAACCTCCGATGTAGTTCCTATCTATCACCCTACACCATCATACATGCGTGCAGATCTTATTTCGGCTCCCCACCCGGGATCCACTGAGCCGCGCGCGCTTATTATAGGCGTCTTTCCTATATGGAAGTACTCCAGGTTTCGAGGTTCTCTATCACATCCCACAGCCAACACAATTGATCTTTACTCTTCGCGTGCTGTCGATGAAACGCCAACAGTTCGACAGTTCGCACCCGCTACAGTGCATGACGAATCGAAGCCAATCCGCACTACAATCCATGCATTGCTGGGAGTAGACATGCTCAGCGAATTCTGATATCGGGGCTGTCTGGATGGTAAGACCAGGACGATTGAGATAATGCTCTTCTCACTGTGGACACGTGTATATCTCCCAAGGTCCGCCACAGAAGTAGCAGAATGAATGACTCTAGTAGCAAGTCATGTAGAAACAACATCGAGAAAGCTCGACCATGTTCATTGCTACCACTTCCATTGCTTGGCTAAATTCAATGAGGAATCACACGTGTATGTCACTTGGACACAATTTCTTATGTACCTGGCGTTTGCACTGCATACAGATTCTCTTTTTACACTCGATTCAAGTGTTTGCTTCGCTGCTGATATATTCAAGGCGGATGAGAGCCGTGCAGTCAGTATCAGCGCAATAAGCTGGGTTGAGCGTCATGAGCTTCCTCACCATGAGGTCGATTTTTTTAGTGTGTTGCTTCGGAACAATCTTGCCGCAGACATCGAGAGAAGTAAGAACCTTCCAGCACTTGGGAAGAAAGGTGGAGACGCCGTCGAGAGCCATAGTGAAGGGATCGAAGAGGCAGTGCCGACAATAGCTGTAAGCTACGTGTTCACGCTCAAGTGTCAAGGTGTCTACGGCCGGTACACCGTCAATACATGCCTCCCAAAATTTGAGGTGCGCTTCTGAGAGTAGTTCTGCGTTGTGGTATGCTTTCTCTCTGGTATTACTCGACGCACTGAGACCAGAAAATGCGCCAGGAGCGATCTCGTACGTGCATATGTCTGTGTAGGGTCCCTTAGCATGTGCCCACTGTTTATCGGGTCCAAGACAACGATCGCGAGTTAGGTTTGAAGCGCAAGTAGAGCCGGGTAGAAAGTCTTAATCATCGGTTTACAAATAGGACAGGGCCAAAGCGAGCTGCTGATCCGCAATTGCTTGCTCCTCTTCTTCGACAAGCCTTTCGAGCTCGGTGCGGCTCTAGCGTTCAGAGTCAGCTGGCACTCGCACCGTTTTATTTGAGTCGAAAACTGTCGTAGCCGTTCCGGTTCCTGGAGTACAGTGCGCGATATTGGGGTCTCTTCGTCTTCGCGGCAAACCTGTGTGGGCTTGACTGGATTGGGATTCGAAACAGTGCGACCGCGTTTGTTGTTCAAATTAGGCCGTCAATGGTTCTATGATCATAGTGGCAGGTATGCTAACATCAGTAGACCTTTACCGCCAAGCTTCTGTTAAACTTGAACACAGCGGCTGCAACTTAGATCTTTCAACTCATGCGCGTGCATGGACAAGTGCTCGGCAAGCACCTCAAGCGTATAGTTGGACTGAAGTAGAAATAGCTTCCTAGGCAGCCTACGTTTGATGCTGGCTACTTTGAACCCAGCGTGTCACACATGAGACCCAACATGAGATCAATTTTGACGGCATGAGAAGCTCGGATTCTCTCAGATATACGAGATAACTCGATGTAGTCATGGCGTTGAGTCTCATGGGACGCACATAGCGACAATCCACATCGTTAACGTGCTCGTTACGGCAATCGCTGATTGAGCCACTTGCAAGGGTATCCTCGTCAGTTGTTCTTGCTTATCGTCGATACCTCAGAGGTAAGTCTGTGTACAAGTTCGGGTTTTAAGCGCAATGACATTGCAAAAGATCCATCACTCCATCGTAGAGAATGACTACCTGAGTACACTCTGAACTGTGACTGGTGCGGCGCACTAGCGCATGACATCACCATGGTCCTTTGCTATCGCCGCGCAATAGGCCTCCCTCTTCCTTCGCACAACAGCTCACGCCACAACCCATCAACCGATACGTCCTGTTCTATACCGCCTCTGGTCGCTTTGCGCTTCGACCCGCGTCAATACTTTCCTCTGAGGCTCCGACCTGCGAACCCAGTGCTGATCTTACAATTAGTGTTTCGTCTCGCCCCACCACGACGTTTCAACGTGCCGTGCGAGAAACATACACGAGCGGGTATCTGTCCATCATTTCATCCGCATTATGTTGCAAACACCCGTTCAAGGTACTATCCTGTCGCTATTTAACCGTCTTGTCATCTCTCAGTGAACATGTTCATGTTCATGTTCACTCCCGGAGCCGGTGCCAGTATCTCAACCCTGGGCTCGAAGACCCGCATCGGATCTTAAGCTGCAGATTCTTTGAAATTGCGGAGGATACCATCAATAGAATTTGCAGCTTTGCGCCGTTACACAATCATCTCCGAGACAGAGCTGCCGCCAGGCCCAATGCATTCGAATAGTCGTTGCAATTCATGTCTTACAAGTAGTACCAGCACTGTTCTAGCAGAGAGAAAACACCAAGATAGACGCATCGATATGCACTGCAATCCCTTGTGTTGGATGGCATCACCAACAATTTGCGAAGGATGGCTAAGAGCCCCTGCAATGCAAAGGAATCTCGCCTTGTCATAGGTCAAAACAGCACTAAGCCATACTCGGCTCGAACTCCAGGCACCGTACATATCCACCAATCAGCGCCCCGCACGTCAAACCTGTCACTTTTCGACTTGACCCATGGACCTGGTTCTGGTTCCCAAGACTTCTGTTCGTGGCATAGGACCCCATCCTTCGTTCATCTATCCGCCTGTGGCTGCAGACACATAGCGCCCTGACGTTAGGTTCGAGATTGGACCGGTGGTAAACGAAACGGCTAACCATGCAGCGTGCCACATATCCCTCGGCATCACGGCTCAACTCATCTCCTGTGCTGAAGGAGGATATAAGCCTTGGAGCCCGCCAGCTTTTGAAACAGTAACGCAGCTGCGCTGGACATTCTTTCACTACGAGACTTCGTCATTCATTCGTTCTTTTGCTTTTTCAGTCACTCTTTTGTCATATTTGACTAGTCATTCATTCCAAACATCACTACTCGCATCAACATATACACTATGAAGTCCGTAGCTGTCCTCCCTGCCATCTTGGCGCTTGCAAACGCCCACGCCACTTTCCAACAACTCTGGAAGAACGGAAAGGATCTCGAGAGCACTTGTGCCAGGTTGCCACCTTCCAACAGCCCCGTCGAGGATTACACCAGCAATGCTCTCCAATGTCAGTCTCCTGTAGATCCGGTCGGTCATGAATGCTAACAATAGTATAGGCAACGTCAGCCCCGCTCCTGCTGAGGGAAAGTGCGACTTCGAGGCCGGTGACACAGTAACCATCGAGATGCATCAGCACAACACCCGTGACTGCAAAGAGGAAGGCCTCGGTGGTGCTCACTGGGGTCCTGTTCTCGCATACATGTCCAAGGTTGAGGACGCAGCCACCGCCGACGGTTCCAGCGAGTTCTTCAAGGTCTACCAGAACACCTGGGCTAAGAACCCAGATGCCACTCAAGGCGACAACGACTTCTGGGGTACCAAGGACCTCAACTACAACTGTACGTACAAACATGTATAACTCTAGCGGCATGTCTAATATCTCTGCAGGCGGAAAGCTCGACTTCACCATTCCCAAGAACATCGCTCCTGGTGACTACCTTCTCCGTGCTGAGGCAATCGCCCTACACGCTGCAGGCCCAGCCGGTGGTGCTCAGCACTACATGACTTGCTACCAGCTTACTGTCACTGGTAGCGGAACTCTCGAGCCTAAGGGTGTCACCTTCCCTGAGGCCTACTCAAAGACTGGCCCCGGTCTTGGTTTCTCAATTCACGCCGACCTCGACTCATACCCCGCCCCTGGCCCTGAGCTGATCGCTGGCGGCACTGAGGCTACCCCTCAGCTCCTCACTTTCGGCGAGCTCGCTGGTGCCCCTGCCGCCACCGCTACCGGTGGTGCCGCTGAGACCCCCGCTGCTTCCACTCCGGTTTCCGTTGCTGCCTCTTCTACTGCTGCTCCTGCTACCAGCAGCGCCGCTGTTGAGGCTGAGCCTTCTTCCGCTGCACCAGTTGAGGTGTCTTCTGCTGTTGAGAGCTCCGCAGCTGTCACCTCTGTCGCCGTTTCGTCTGCGGCTGCCCCTGTCGAGTCTGAGGTTGTCTCTACCCCTACTCCTGAGGTCTCCAGCGTTGTTGCTCCCTTCCCTGTAGCAAACAGCACCTCCTCTATGCTTCCCGGCACCGCATCCCCCGTCGTCACTTCCAGCGTTGTCGTTGCTCCCACAACCATGCTTACCGCCGTCCGTCCTACCCAGACCGCCGAAGCTTCCGGTCCCATCAAGGAGTACTACCAGTGCGGTGGCCAGGGCTTCAAGGGTACCGGCGAGTGTGCCGAGGGTCTTGAGTGCAAGGACTGGAACCCATGGTACTCTCAGTGCGTCAAGCCCGAGGCTACCAAGCCCGGTCCTTCCAAGGGTCCTATGCCTTCCTCCGCTGCTGCTTCCAAGCCTACTGCCACCGCCGTGTCCCCCAAGCCCACCGCAGAGGCTCCCAAGCCTTCCGCTGAAGCCCCTAAGCCCTCTGCCGCTAAGCCTACTTCCGCCGCTGCCGCCGAGGCTAAGCCTACCTCTGTAGCACCCGTCGCTACTGAGCCCTCAAAGCCTGCTGCTTCATCTGCACCTGCTGCCGGTGCTGGTGAGAAGACATACACCCTCGAGACCTTCATTGCTTTCCTTGAGCAGGAGGCTGGTAGCGAGTCTGCTGCCAAGATCCGCCGTATGATTGAGGCCCTTCAGTAAACGATTCCGCATCTTGTGCGATGATTCTTTTGTACATATACTTCTCCTAGAAGGGGAACTTCGATTCTTGTAGCGATGTTTTTTGGAATGATACTTGTCCACTTCACATTTAGTTTTTCACTTCGTGATTTATTATGACCTGAATCATGATGGCTACTGGTGGTTTGTCCAGAGGGGATAAACCCCCTCTGCAACGATTTCGATAAAATCTGCATTGTTCATGATGGGGCACGCTAATGCTCTCAGTGGCCGTCTTAGTATTTTCGAACGTGCTTGACATATTTATTCATCCACCTTGACACTCGGCTCTTCATCGTATCAAGATCTACATCTTCGCAGTCTATCATCGCCTCTGTCGCTCACTCGACATTGCCTGTATTACCAGGACTTTATCAGCATGTGATGAATGTGGTGAGTGAGGTAGGCACATAAGTATTGCACTCCTCACTAGCAGATACCATGTGAGTACGAAAGCTTATGCATATTGTACAAAGTTAAACCTAGCATAGCTTTGATCATAGGTGAGGTCGGTGCCAAAGCCCTAGTGTATCGTGGACATGGTGGCGAGGGAGAAGACCTGCACAATGATGACAGGAAAAAATAAGCTGCGTTTTGAGGCAGTTACGTAAACAGTTTGAGAACGACCGAGAACCCTTGTACTTCCAAAGATCGTGTTTTAAAGCCATGTTCGTCAGGTTCTCTTCGATGAAGAGTTTCGACGCCAGAGATGATTGGTGAGTGTGGGTGGAAAAGCGGCGTAATTCAAGTGAACACGAAGGATATTTGAAGTAGTTGTGAACATATCATTACATTAGTGAAAGTGCGAATCCTTGCGCCACATGCTGTCACGTTGCGCGAAAGCGCCCATGTAAAACAAAATCTAGGACCATTTCGTGGTCTGACTCCCAAACACCGTGCCATCCAAGTCGTTATCATGGCTTCGTAATGCCTTCTCTTGTGTGACTCACACCCTGAACTTCGCACTCATCATCTTCGTGAACCTTGCATTGAAAGCCTGCCTCTTCTTGCTTGCACTGCTACTAGGAATCAGGCTCGAGCAATCTTGGAGCTTACTCGCATCGCTCCCAATCACAGCAAACCGGTTCCACGCTCCTGTGAAAGCGCTGGACCAAGCATCGGCGTCATCGGCGAAGGAAGACCATGTCTTTGCTGTCTGTAGAGATAATCAGTATCATGTTAGAGGCAAGGATAAGTCATGGTCAAAACATACCTGAGACGAGTTGGAGAGAAGAACATCGCTTTGCAGACTGTATGGCGCCGTGCCATCCTTGGTCTCCTTGTAGAAGGTATTGTCGTACGTGCTAGGTGTCGAGTCCAGACTCTTGCCAGCTTGTGATGGGTCGTCGTTGAACTGTAGTGCTACACTATGTGTGCCCATGAGTGCAACAACATCATCGGCCGAGAAACCTTTCGCACTGAACGCTCCCAAGATGCTGCTTAAGGTACCACGGCTGCTCGGTACACTCCCAACGGCTGCGGCCTTGGAGCTGTCCTTGCGGCCGACCAATGCTTGAACCCTAGGGCCAAGTGGACACGCAGAGATTGCTGTTGCTGCGGCAAATTGGATCATGTCGGCTGCAGCGACGTTGTACTTATCGCTCCAGCCTTTTAACTTCTTGCAAATAGCAGAGAGGCCGGCGTTTTCGGATCTCGAGCATTCGTCCGTGAGGATTAGACTACCATCACAGCCGTTGTTGATGCAGTCATGGAAGGGCGCGCGGATGGCTCCGTGAGCATCAGCACCACAGCCAGCAAAGTCAGACTGAAGTTCGGAGGCGACATCCGACCACACGGACGGGCATTTGGATGATGAGCGAGGCCAGATATCGAAGGCCGAAGTTGACGATGCCGCCAGGGCAATGAGGATGATGGCGAAGGAACGCATGTTGGTGCAGTGGTGAGATTTGCTGTATGTAGTCTTGTGTCGATGACTGGCAAACCCCAAAGATGTTGACGATGAACTCCAATGATATATGGGCAAGGCTGTTCAGTTCAAAAGAAAGAATGACGAAACCGAGACTGACTGTTGAGACTGACTGTTGAAACCTACAAAACCAAAAGCTGGGAAACGTGAGAAACTTGAAAGAAATATATACTTCAGAGTCCAACGTTGGCCGCTCAACGGTCTGATGAGAGTTGGGCTAAATTACGGTTAGAACGATGGCCATGATAGCCACACTGACGGTTCCGTGCAAACTGTCGAAAAATCGATTACACTAAACAGCGATCTTACCCACCTAAACTCCGCAATTGCTCATCCATATGCATCCCTTATTCCCATTCTGACCGGATTCAGCTTATACCCACTTTCACCTTCTGACCATTCCGGCCCACGGTATTGGCGGGTTTGGATGGAGTAAACCGTTGACAGTCTGGCGCTTGATGCGATTTGTCGTCTAGTATCGCGCATCGTGGCACGTTTGTAGTCGCTACTATTGAACTAGAGCAAGTCTCAGACCCTGACAGGCGCTACGAGGCTTATGTTCAGCGGTCGCGCTGACAAGTGGCTTGAACTTTGGCGGTCGTGGAACGCTGATCTTGGCTGTTTGCTGAGTTGCTGTCGGAGGTCAAAATGCCCGACGTGAGATCGACAGCATCGACGCAAGGATGATCCACAACTCGTTTCCAGAAGCAGCACAGCAGTCGCAGAGTCTGCTCGGACCTCAGCGTGGAGAGCCGACTTGATTTTGTCGTGTCGTGTGAGTGTGGTGAGACTGTGCATGGGCGAGGTCAAGACTGAGGGTTGTCGCCGTCTAGGCGTGAAATTCCATGAAAGTTTCAATGGTTTCCAAGACGTCAGGGTCCGCTGTTCATGCTTCCTTAATTAGACTGACGTTTCAAACAGCAAGTACATGGCGTGATGCAGACCCTAACCCTTCATGCAAAGCAATATAATCAGACCCAGGAAATCGAGTAGCTGGTTCCCCAGAGCTTGGTACTGTGCCACCTGCGCAAACACCAGCCAGATGCAGGCCAGATGCGGCGCCGGCAACGCCTTGGTGTTCCGGTCAGCGCTACCCCACTACCCACTCTCCGATGCAATGCAGGCAATCGCTGAATCTAGCATGCATGCGCGACTGGACGGAATTATGGAAGCGATGCAGATCCGTGTCAAATCAAGCTTTCGCGTCGTTGCAGTGGCGTTGTGGAGAATAGCCATATCTGTAACATTTTGCATTAGTCTGTCGAAATTCACCGGTTCTCAACTTGTTGAACGAGTGGAGAAGACGTGGAGTGAACTGTTCGAAAGGAGATTGCCATTTTGCGTGTGCGGTGTCTTTGAAAAACATGGAAAGTCACGCTGCATGTGTGAATTGTCAAGTTGCTCTAACATGGTTGGCAAGCGAGTGAGCCAGGCAAGCGAGTGAGCCACCCCACCAACTTTGCGCACCTCTACACGTGTATATCTCAACCACCTTACAAGATAATATATAGATAATAACAGAGTATACTA
>NW_026260307.1:0-5126 GCF_024291825.1 Alternaria postmessia
GTTTGCGAGGCTGGCAATGTAGAGTGGCTAAGTGCAGACAGTATCAGAATAGCGTATCGGGACGCTTCAGAGTGGAAAGCATTGAATGGAGCGTTTTTCGATCTGCTCAGGGAGTGTGGCATTCCATTCAGCGTCCTGTCCCATGCTATCAAAGATTTGGGGCAGAGAGTAGCACTGGTGAGCCGCTTTCTGGAGAACGACAAGAGTAGGCTGTATATGGAGCCTGTTTCTCTCTGAATCTATCCATGTTGCATGATCAAGCCTTGAAGCTTTCCCCAGGGTTATTCTGTTATGGTTTCCAGCTGAATTTACGCATCTGCATCCTCTATCATTTGGGTCTCTTTGACCATCTCCTGCTAGAATTTGTAAGCAAGGGGTGATAAAAGAATAGAGTCTCATGTATGAGTGTATTCTTGTGCGTATGTACAAGTGCGTGTCTGAGCTCTGAAGTAGTCAGATGCATTCGTCATGTGATGTAGGTGCTAGGCTTACGAAATCTAAGCTTTCGAATGCTTCAAGCTGCAAGATGCTAAAACCACGCAAGCTCTGGTAGCTTCCCTCTTGGAAAAGAGAGCGGCGCGCTTGGGGTTAGCATCGATGCTGTCGAAAGCGCTCACAACAGGATACGCCTTCTGCGCGAAGCTTGTCTGTTCATGTCACAGTATTAGCGCTGGCCGTAACGCCGACGCTAATGCATCCAGTTGTTGACTGGATGCGAGCGCTAACAGCAAGTGGCGGCTGGTTCCGCGCCCTCTACCTTAGATCGGCTCTAGCTTGGAAACGGAGGCGGATTGGCTTGCGCGTCCCATCATGTAGCCCCCGCAGTCGGCTTGAGCTGCACCGGGTGGCGGGATAACGTTGGCCCCACCAACGCACAGAAGCAACAATCAAGCTAAAAGTGTTCGTGATGCAGTATACCTATGGAGACAACGCCTCAGAGCAGGCTCTGGATGTTGTGATTGAGGGCGCTGACGGCAATGAACGCCCAAACGTTGTCGGTCGTGTGTCTACTCGCAGAATGTCTGATAGCGATACCAAAATTGGCTGACCAGTGTCATGAATTGCGCCGTTGGCAATACAATGTTGATCAGGCGAGCTGATGGAGATAGGAAAGATACCTCCAACGTCGCAAGATTAGCTGGCAGGGTACGTGCCATCCAAGCAGTAGTCGAAGCGCTCCTGTCTCGCTGCAGCGTTGGGAAGAACGTGAGCCGCGCGCTATGGGGATGTAAAGTGGACTGGCGTGGCACAGACAAGCAAGTCTCACCGGTGTATGCGCTAGCCGAAAGAGGTTGTTTCCACGGGTGCTTGTGGTAAAGACTGCATTGGGAATAGTGCGACGAAGCAAGCCCCAGCACAACAGACACGCCCACACTATTGACAATCACACAGCACTACCTGAACGCTGAAAGTACGCGGCACAAAACGTAAAGCTTTCTTTTTCTGTGCTGATATCAGCTGGACACCAATCAACGCTGAGAAGAAGCACAGGCTTCAAGAGAATAGGCATGGTGGCTCGCGATAGCTGCAATCAAGCACGCTCACCTGCGCATTACAGAATGCGCAGCGCGTATGATGATGCAGACATGCATTGTGGGACATGTAGAAAACATATCACTTGCTGCTGACTCCAGTCTTCTGCATAGCATGTGTCTAACCATTTCATTTTCCCATTCTTCTGTTTCCGAGAAACAGTCTTGTTAAGCAATGGCGCAGATCACGAGTGCTCAGGCCATCGAAAAAATCGTCGGCTACGAATTCCGTTCCAGACATGATGATCTACAGAAAGCGTTAAGAGCAGCAGGAGCTGTGGAGGAAGATTGGAATGGAAATAGAAAGTTGGCTCAGCTCGGCACTGCGCTTAGTGAGTTCTTATTGAACTACCTAGCTTTCGAGGCAGGGGTCACACGAGGTAAAGGATAAAGCATATTCGATGCGAAAGATGGCTAACCTCTATCGAGCTTACGCCAATGATTTCAAGACGAAAGTAACCAGCAACGAACATCGTGCGTCCATTGCGAGACGAACAGGCATCAGCGACCACATCACATTCAACGAGCAAGAAGGTGCACAATCCGCAAGCGTACTTGCTAAAGCTGTCAATGCAGTGATAGCAGTCATCTTTTTTGACAGTGGACAAGACATCGGCGTTGTCCTGAAGACGATGCGCCACCTTGGGTCAGTAGTCTAGTCTTTTCGGCGAAAGTGCGCTAACGTTATATACCGTCTAGTGTATTCACTCTTGCTGGGCAATCGGTGGACCCTACACTACTATCTCTAGATGAGATTCCGAACTCACTCGATGTGAAATCTCTTGCACAATCTCTGTTTAACATAGATACGAACAGTCATCTGTTGTCGACTGCAGCCAGCAATGACCGAAGCTTCTTGACATGCCCTTCGACCCAGTTAGACTCAACAACAAATCTTCGAACAACAGCAGCCGGACAGTATGTTTTTGGAGAAGTGCCAAATGGTAGCCAACGGTTTCTTATTCAGGACGACTATGTCGAGGACGTAAATGTGGAATCCGCAGCAGACTATCCGCTTGATGCAGGCGTACGAACCGCAGTTTCCATAGTATCAGAAGGAGAAGGAGCGGCGGGGAGATGTGACACAATTAGAGCTGCAGGCCAACCTGGAAAACCTACGGGGAAACGGGGTGACATCGATCAGGGTGAGTCTGGGCATAGAAGAAAGCTTCGAAGACATGACACTCCTTCAAGTGTTGATCTGTTCCGAACGTATTTGGCAGAAGAAGAACGGAAATGTGAAGCGTGGGGGCACCAAACTCCGCAAGACACTTTTCTTACTCCTCCCATACAAAGGGCGATTCATAATCTGAGCAAAGGGAAGACAGAAGTAATGACGAGGATTCTGATACATATCGGCAGTCCCTGCCTGATAGGTGGATTGCAAGACATCCTGGATTCATGCAAGACTCAAGAGAGGTGCATGGCCTCGGAAGCCATGGGTATGGTTTCGAGAGCTGAGAGAATTCGCCTGATCGTCAGTCTGGGACATACCATGTCTCGTTCCCAGCTGATCCGAAGATACCACGTCCTTCAATTGTTCAAGGACTGTGGTGGCCCGGATACCTTAAGACGGGAAATAGCCGTGACCCCATCCAGCCTGACACAACGGTCAGGCAAACGAGGAAACCCGCTCAATAGGTCGGTCGCCGACTTGACCGCGAGGATGATGCAAGAAGCCTTTCCGGCTGTTGACCCTGGTACGAACGAGTACAAAACAAAGTACCGGTGGATCTCAGACACGAGGAGGCTTGGACAGCGCTTGCATATGCTGGAGGCAAGATTCGGCGAAGGCGTCCTAGGCCTCATGTTGGATCAGGGTGTCGCCGGTACAGATATCGGTATCACTGATAAGATGTGAGTAGAGTCACAGCCAATCTCGAATCATTAGTGACTGTGACGCAGGATCATGACTTTAGATGATGCCGAGTACGCTGAGTTCCTTGACATCTTGGACAAGTCTCAGGGCGATCTACTCCGCGGTCTCGGTAGGGCTGTTCTTCCCACTGTGCAAGCTCTGACTCTTGGAGGTGTGCACGAGTGGAGACTTTTCGATGCGGGGAAGACGACGGTCGATGACATCATAAACTATCCCAAAGGCTCATCGGTGTTTCTGGAGCTCATCAACAAAGCAGTTTAGATCACAAATGTCAGCCTCATGAGTACCTTGTTTGAGCATATCAAGTGAAGCAGGCTCAACTCGAGCTAACGCTGGTGTTAAGAATGCGCCGCGATCTGTCACTAGTTGCTCTACATCCTGTGATGATCGCCAAGTCTGCAGCATGTCGTGACATCACTGCACTGTCCGTTCATACGTAGACTACAAGTCCGAAACAAGCTAGGAGGTCGGGTAAGCGCGCCCCACATCGTCAGACACGACCCCACCTCCAGTCTTCCTAACATCACATCAGATTGCACGCTCTACACAGTTCTTGACACAAACTTCTGCACACTCCATGGACGACACGATACAAGATTCAGTCAACGAACTACGGGTGCGCTCGTACCAGGCTGAGATGCTCAAGCGTAGCTTGGAAGGCAACGTCATCGTTGTGGTGCTGCTCCTGCTTGTTGGGAGACAAAACTCGTGCTTACTGAATACAGATGGATACTGGTAGTGGAAAAACAGCTATGTGAGCCAGTCTGCGGGAAGTGAGAAGCTTGCTGATTTTCGCCACACAGAGCTGTACTTCGTATCCGAGAAGAGTTAAACTGCTGCCCAGCAGAAAAGGCATGTTCTCAAACCAAAAGACGCACGCAATGCTCACAGATTGAATAGTTGACTTTCAATAGCTTGTGTGGTTCATGGCTCCGACTGTAGCCTTATGCACGCAGCAGCATGTCTACTTGCGCTCCTATCTACCAGCAATCAGAACGCAGGTCCTGACTGGCGCAGACAACGTAGACCGCTGGAGTGAACAAAGTACTTGGGACTCCGTGCTAGACGGTGTTCGCATCGTCGTCTCGACCCACGCCGTACTAGAGGATGCGTTGAGCCACGGCTTCATAGCCATGCGTCGCTTGGCACTCCTCGTCTTCGATGAAGGTAATCGCACCTTCCGCTACAAAAGTTCAGGCTGATAGTCTCAGCTCATTCATGTGTCGGCGGGCACGCTGGAAATAGGATCATGAGAAATTTCTACTATCCGACTAAAGCAAGATCCGGCGTTGTGCCGCATATCCTGGGTCTCTCTGCCAGTCCAATCCTCAGATCGAACCTGAAGGGACTAAGGTGAGCACGTGGATGGAGTCGAGTCTCAAGTCATGCTTACAATGTCAAAGCAGCATCGAAGCCAATCTTGATGCGACATGCGTCACTCCACGACTACACCGACAGGACCTTCTCAAATTTGTTCATCATCCAAAAGTACAGAGGCTTGAGTTTCCCCCGTGCCAAATTTCGGAAACGTCCAACACGGGTCATGTGCTTTCGAAACTTCGCAGACTAAGTGAGAGGTTGTCTCTCGGACAAAGAACATCAGGTGCTCCCTCAGTACTGGACCCCAGTTCGACTAGAGCTGGCAGATCGACTTCGCAAGGATCGTTCACGGACTTCTCTGATCAGATCAGGAAGTTTTACAACAAGGCGATACA
>NW_026260307.1:5225-10363 GCF_024291825.1 Alternaria postmessia
GGACAAAGAACATCAGGTGCTCCCTCAGTACTGGACCCCAGTTCGACTAGAGCTGGCAGATCGACTTCGCAAGGATCGTTCACGGACTTCTCTGATCAGATCAGGAAGTTTTACAACAAGGCGATACATGTCTATAAAGAGCTCGGGCCGTCCGCAGCAGCCTACTATGTCCTTCGTACAACTGAGAAGATAAGGAAAAAAGCTGAGCTTGTGGAGGCGTCGGCATTCTATATCAAAGAAGAAGACAAGATGGTATATCAACTGCAGCATGCATTCAATGAAGAGGGGCTCACCCAAGCGCCTGATATTCTGTCCCTCCAGAGTCAGTTGTCTCCCAAACTCGAACGATTGATAGCCTTCTTAGAACGTCAGGAGCCGGAACAATGCTCAGGACTGATCTTCGTCCAACAGCGGGCTATAGTCGGTGTACTCTACACTATTCTAGCCAATCATCCGCGGACAGTGACGAGGTTCAAGTGTGCCACCTTTGTTGGCTTGTCAAACAGTTCGCACGGCAAACTCGCCTTATGTGAGCTGCTCGATAAGGAAGCACAGAAAGACACTATGTTTGAATTTCGCACTGGGAAGAAAGATATCGTCATTGCCACGGACGCGCTCGAAGAAGGGATCGATGTGGCCGCATGCAATCTAGTGGTATGCTTCGATGCGCCTTCGAACCTCAAGTCATACATTCAACGCCGCGGCCGCGCCAGGATGCACGCATCTCAGTATGTCATCATGGTCCCCACAGACAGTATTCAGACGAAGCTCGATAGCTGGCCAGAGCTTGAGAACGCTTTAGCCAAGATGTACCAAGACGATGATCGAGCGAGAACAAGAATGGCGTTACTGGAGAATGAACAAGAGTCGGTAGATGACCGGCTTTGCGTTGGCGCTACAGGGTATGTTACATTTGGATTCTCCATCAAAAATCTGACCAGATCTGCAGAGCCTATTTGACAGCTGAGAAGGCTATGTCACATCTTCATCACTTTTGCGACGTTATGCCTCGGCAGAGATATGCCGAAACGCGCCCAGTGTTCTCTTTCAGGGAGAAAGATAGCGGGCTGATTACCGGCACTGTGACACTTCCCAACTGTGTCAAATCTTCACTTCGATCTACTCATGGGCGGCGAGAATGGCGAACCGAGCGAGCAGCGATGAGAGATGCGGCCTTCCAGTGTTACGTCGCTCTGTTCGAGGCTGGGCTTTTGAATGACCATCTTCTCCCGTTGACACACGAGTGGAAAGACCATGTTGCGAACACAGAACAACCCTTAAAAGAGGCATTGCGGAGCAAGCAGATAAGGCCGTTCATTCAGATGGCGCGGGCATGGGCAACTCCAGACTTGCATCAGACCACGATAACAGTCAGTTGCAATCGAACGCATGAGAAGCTGTCAATGAGGCTCACGACTCCGACAAGATTATCCTATATTCCAGATGTCTTGTTATACTGGGATTCAGCGACTATCTTCCAAGCCAGCTTCGGGAACCAAGCTCGGAAGTCAATTGCAAGCGTTGACATGCTAGAACAGCTAAGGGCTGTCACCCAGCTCCTAGATAAGTCGACACGTTCCGATCAGACCGTCAGTCACAAGACAGACTTTGTGCTCCTCCTCGGTCCAGACATCGAAGAGAATCATTTGATGGATTGGCTCAAGGCATACGAAGGACGTGTAGACATGCTCGACGCCCTAACGAGTGGTAGTGAGGATATCCAGGGACTTGTCCGATCTACCAAGCTGAACGGAAAACCATTGGTCTTCTCTTGCATGACCAGCGAACCGGAACAAAAGCTCGATCCGGAAGTAGTGTGCGTCCCCCTCATCAAGCGTCGGAACTTTGAAGCGCCGAATGCGCTCACGAACCATTTTGCTGCTGCTCCGGCTGTCGATCTAGGAAGACCATCGGCAGCCGTGCAACTTCGGGCTCGCGAATGCACAGTCGATATTCTGGACTATAGATTCGCGATATTCAACTTGTTTGTTCCATCTCTCTGGCGGCACATTGAGGCCTCTACCGTAGCCCACCAACTGCAGGAAACGATCCTGCCCAACGTTCCGTTTTGCAGTCTATCGCACATTGTGACAGCAAACTCTGCGCCGTCTGCTGGCAGGGCAACCAACTATCAGCGCTTCGAGTTCTTTGGAGACGCGCTACTAAAATTCCAAACTTCTGTCCAGCTATTCACAGATCACGGCAACTGGCCAGAAGGGTACCTTTCTCAGCGGAAAGACAGCCTTGTATCGAACGCCAGACTCGCCAGAGCTGCTATAGCAAAGGGACTAGGCTCGTACATCTTGACAGACCCGCTGCGGCGTAAATGGTCAGTTCCACGCATCTCCGACGCAGACCAAGAGGCGGAGGAGCGAACACTCGGAATCAAAGCCTTGGCCGATGTCGTTGAAGCTCTTATCGGTGCTGCATACATTGACTCAGGCTTCAGAGCGGCGAGAGCGTGCACCAACGTCTTCCTTCCTGAGATCAGCGCTATTGTACCTCAGTTTCCAGAGCGAATATCGGTCAAGTCCAACAGTCCGAGAGACCCCGAAGCTGAGACCCTGATTGGCTACCGCTTCCAAGATGGATTGTTGCTGCTGGAAGCATTGACGCATCCTTCCTGTGGCATCGATGCTAAGACGGAGTCTTATCAGAGGCTTGAGTTCCTGGGAGATGTAGTCTTGGATGTGCTCATCTCCACTTTCCTCTCGCGTTGCCTACCTGAGTTGTCCCAAGGACAGATGACTCGCATCAAAGCAGCCCTTGGGAACAAGAACATACTCGGCTATCTTTGTCTTCATTTCAGCATGGGCAGAGATCTAGTCCGCATCGAAACGGGCCCAGATCACCGCCCATGCGAGGTGCGACACCTCGAGAAAGTGCCACTATGGCAGTTCATGCGTCACCACTCTCCAGATGTAGTGCAGGCTCATAAGAACGCTGGCCACACTTTTGAACAATGTGGTGCTGAGATACATAAGATCCTCAGCGAGGGTGCGACATATCCGTGGAAACTGTTGGCTCGCTTGGGCCCTGACAAGTTTTACTCCGACCTGGTGGAGAGCGTCTTTGGTGCGGTATTCAATGATTCGCAGGGCGATCTTTCAGAATGCGAGAAGTTGTTCGAGCGCATCGGTTTGAAATACTACGCTGCACGTATGGCGGAAGGCACTTTGGACGTTGTGCACCCGAGAGATGAACTACAAGGCCTGGTTGGCTCTTCGAAGCTTGAGATTGATGTCCAACCGGTATTTTCGGGAGACGAGCGTGCAATCTTCGTGTGCAGCGTCAGAATCGAAGGAACCGTGATTGCTGAAGCCCAAGGATGCATTACCGAGGATGAGGCTTGTGTGAGTGGTATACAAGCAGCCGTCGCATTTCTTCGTTCGCAACAGGAGGGTAGAGGACGTTAGGCATGATATAGTAGACAAAGAGGTCTTCTGGTTGTAAGCGTATAGAGTCTGCTACATCTACCCTTAAAATCTTCACTGGTTATGCAGTGCAGTGACCTTTCCATATAGAACTAGGTAGGACAATGCATTCAGCAAAAACACGTACATTTCCTCTAAATTATTCTGTCTATGATGCCTGCACTCAACCGTGCGACAGAGATCCTTTGATGTTTGAGACGATATAAATGATAGGAAAACTCGGACATGACAAAATATAACCACGGTAAACGCGACAGTATCAATAGAGGGCTATGGAAGTGACAGGATATCATGTTGCTATGGGTGAACTTTTGCGTTAGTAATTTCTATCCCAACCAGAGCAATTTGCTTTCCGGACTCATACTCTTGAGTCTGCTCTACTCTAAGGATGACTTGTTCAAGTGGTTGAAATGTCAGCATAGCCAATTCTGCTTGTGCATTCTGATGGCTAATATGGCATTATGAAAGTCGTGGTGTTCCCTACTCATCAGATCGCGTAATATCCTTGCGGTCTATGATCATGATTGATCTGTCGATACACCTCGTGACACCTGGTGATTGGTCCCACGACCCCGCACCCGGCATCACTGCACCCAAAGCGGCGGACGTCAAGACGCTTGATCCTGCGGCGACGAGATTGCGCGAGTAACGTTGATTGAATAACGAATCGCTGGAATCAATGAGTTCAAGGCATGCATTTCCGTTCAAAACGTGCACTGAATACCACATGCCGCCAGCTCTCTCTGCTCGTCAAGTCATTCTACGAGATGTCGAGCGCCCGTTGAAAGACCGTGCTCCAGTACGCAAGTCGATCTACCAAAGCTTATCAGTAACCTACACGCCACAGATATACGTGCTGTTCTCCTCTCTTCGCTGGGGCCCTCGAGGCCCTACTGACCAGCGACGTCGATCTGGAGGCGAAACATTCTGCCCCAATCGATGCTGGCTGCCGAAGTCTCGCTGACTACAGCACGCCTTATCGATGATGGGCCGCTTTCCAGTTGTATGCTTCGGCCTAGCTAAGGTCTCTGAGTCTTTGCATCACATCCCATCGGAGGTCATTCCAGATAAACCGAACAAATCGTTGGACTTCTGGTACATCGCGTCCCATGACCGAAAGACCTTAAGTAGGCTCATAATGCCGTATATGGCTACACGCATTCGAAGACGATACTTGCTACAGACGTTCTTGAAGAAGCATACTTGGCTTCGCGAGGTCCTGTACCCCATGCCTATGCCAGAAGACAACGTTCACTCCAATTTGCAGCAAGCTACAGCCTCGTTCTGGAAGGATCCAGCACAGACGATCACAAAGCTGCTTAAGCTGACTCGGATGTGGTTCTTCACGCTTCTTCGTTACACATATCGTATGCGCTTCTTCGACGGAAACACAACATACCGAAGCGATCTCGATGAGGCA
Organism: Alternaria postmessia; assembly: GCF_024291825.1. Classification (NCBI taxonomy): domain Eukaryota; kingdom Fungi; phylum Ascomycota; class Dothideomycetes; order Pleosporales; family Pleosporaceae; genus Alternaria; species Alternaria postmessia. Next base: position 10,080 of record NW_026260307.1, read on the forward strand.
GATATTCAGTTCTACGAAGACCGACGATACATCTCAGAACTGACTGAACGCGAAGTCTGCCGACTAGTTTGCATTCCTGACAAGTACGGGGCGACCTTCTATCGGAGTTGCTACAAGAGCGTCAAGCGATGCCCAGCATGGACGAAGTTTCGCGCCACGATACAGACTCTCTGCAGATCTGTGGGGGTTCTCACATCCCTAAAAGATCCGGAGCAATGCCTAAAGACACTTCTGGACAACCTCAGCTCCCTCGTATTGCAACAGAGATGGTTGCGAACTACATT
>NW_026260307.1:10460-13237 GCF_024291825.1 Alternaria postmessia
TCGCATCTTGATGAGATTGCTATTCTAGCCCGCAGCACGGAGAGACACGTCAAAGAACTCGACGAACGAGTAGTCTCAGTGAGATTGATGAGCTTGAACTTGGCAGACGACACAAAACAGCACGTTGAAAATCTAGCACTACAATACAACGAGCTTCGATCGACTGTCGCATCATTAAGCCGTTCACAGCAATGTGACGTGAACGTCTCGTCGGAGCTCCAAAGACAACGAAGAGCATGGGAGAAAGAGCTCCAACGCCTTCGCAGTCGACTCGAAAAAAATGAAATAATGAACGCACAATGCCTCATAACGATGTCAGAACAGATTAAGGAAAGTTGCATCAACATCAGCCACCCGACTCCGGCATCGAGCGGAACTCAAGATGTTGAACTTCTTGTAGCTTGCCGGTGGCTGCTCGAGCACCTGCCGGCTTTTGACTCTAGGCAGCAAGGTTTTGGCAATCGATGGAGGCTATTTTGGCAAGCTCAATGGAAACAGTACAGACAAAATACAAGTCGTGACGACCACCCTCTCCGAACGCTGATTTGTGACGAAAAGTACAACAAGGTTGGAAGTGGCCTCTATCGCACGCTGAGCGGCTTCCTACACGAGTACGGGCGTTTGCGAACCAATCCACTGGATCCAGATGTCCAGAAGGTAGTGGATGTGATCAGCCCGACGCACTACGACAGCAACGGTCAGATTGATATCGAGGCGGAGAGACAAAGGTGGTGCAGGTGAAGTCCGCTGTTAGCAATAGAGCGCTCAATTTAACGCATTGCGCTGAGACTTTAGGTGATGCGCTTTTGATGCCTACGTCCGGGTGACAGCCGACTTGCCGAATGGATGGTACTGCAACTACATGGATACTCTACAAAATTCCCAGCATATTGTGGTCGATCGCAACCTATGTGTACGTGCTTTGATATTTCTTGCGTACTGTCCCACCCGTACGTGGATCACAAGATCTCGCGTAGCAAGAACTTCAGAACCCCACCAGCGTAGGCGGATCTCTTTGGGAAAAACTTTCCGCTACCAATAGTATACTCCCTCAGCTCTTCGAGAGAAGGAAAGAGCTCGACTGCATCTCGCGAGACGTCCACCAGATCTACAAGATTGACATGAATCGTCTTTATCTTCTGCTCATGCTTTGAAAAGGATTTTCTTGAATGGCTGCCACCACCATACCTTCTTGCAGTGATGAATAGTGTCAGGCAATGGCTCAATGTAGAGGGCTACACAAAGCTTATGCCAGTTCTCGATGTCAGCGACATCGGTACCGTACAAGCCATTAAATCTTATGACCAGGGCGTCGTTGAATACTCGACGAGCTTGTTTACGTTCTTCACAGTCCTTGTCCCAAGCAAAGAAGTCGCACATGCGATAAAACCCCTCCGCCACGCTCCTCTTGGGATCGTAGGGAAACTCTGGATACTGGGTGAAAAAAGCCGAGATTGCGTCTAGATCCTGCTCTGGTCTGCGCTGATGGTGCTGGAGAAGATGTAGTTGCCTCTGTTACAATTTAGCAAAGAGAGCTCGGAATGAATCGTTCTATCCTGGCCACCTACCCCTCTGCTTAATACCGGTCGTGAGCCGCCAGGGTGAGAGAACTTGCAACCCGAACCGTAATTGCAGTGACCATTATCCTGGAACTGATAGCATACCCCCCGTGAGCTTCTACGCATATTTTCAGTGAGTGTGAATGATCAATGACCTTAACAAACTCCGCCTTTCGAGGTGAAAGAAAGGCCAGTGAAGCAGCTTTAGCGAAGACTGAGCCCCCCTTCGTTTCGTGTGACGACAAAAGCAAATACAGAGCAAGAGCCTGGCTTTACATGACATCTTGACACGGATTGAGATTTACCATGCAACTAAACGCAAGGATTTCATAGTTTGTGCTTCCCTGTGCAGCGTACCTACCAGTCACTGTGACATTGTACAGTCTCTTGATCGGACTCTGTGCATTGCATCGATAATATCAAAACCGTGAGGTCGTCCATATTCACGGGATACACCGCTGGGTAGTCTGACGGGGCCACTCGCCTGCTTCGCTGGTCAGAAGCGTAAATTACCCTTCTTGCGAAAGGGAAAAATCCGTGATTTACTATCGATAAAGAACTGATGATTGTTTTGACGAGATTCGATTCCTGTGCTATCACAACCCGATCATATTGACGCCTCCAGCTCGTGATTGACTATCGGCTTTGATACATGTATGGAAGATCTCTCTCAAGTATGGCTATGATATCAACCATGGTACTCATGTTCTCATAGCTTTCTATCGCGTATGCTGTCGGATGTTGGGGATACATTTTGCACGCAATTCCTTACAGAGTTCTCGTAGCAACGAATGAGATCGAGGGGGCGGGTATACTAACGTTGGTGCGAAGTTACAAGACGTGCGGAGGTTAGTACGAAGTCCAGGAACTACTTCCGAGGGGGAATTCAGTTGGAAAAATATCTTTAGTTCCAATTTTGCATGCGTTTCTGAATCTAGACATTTTCTCGAGTATTTCGCCCTTGTTGCTCGGCGTGATGAAGCGTGACAAGGATAGAAGATGGGGAAGTATCAAAGTGGCGCGCCCAATCTACTCGCTATCGATCTCGCACTTCTCCAGCAAGCCACCCTCAAGCACTTTACCGAGATGCGTCTTCTCCATGTCCTCCCCTTCTCGTCTCGTCTTCATGTAATCTTTCAAGAACCGTACAGGACTCTCGTTCAAGCACCAAACACCAGCAGGCGGTACAATAAACCCATCGACCTGCAGCCTCTGTCC
>NW_026260307.1:13332-15162 GCF_024291825.1 Alternaria postmessia
GTTCCTCGCTAGGAGTTTTCCACGCTAGACCCAGGTATCTACACAGCTCGACGTACTCTGCATGGGACTGGAAGTACAGTTGGCCAGCGAAGAGGTTGAGCTGAACAATCTGGCTTCGAAGAAGGCTCAAGCTGTCTGCGGAGAACTCGCGGCCAACGCAATACAGATCAAGCGTGTCGAGTGGGCCATAGCTCTGATTGGGACGCGGAGAGTAAAGATGCAGCGTCACTAGCTTTGACTTTCGAACTTTCGCAACGAGTTGTTCGGCTTCGAAAGGACTAAGAATAACCAAACACCAATCAGCGGAGGGCTCATACCCTGTCGCAATAGATAGGATCCATTGCACAGGCCTGAGATATGAGTCCGAGACGTACAAGTCTGACATGACTCCTTGCGGGTGCTTGACAGTGCGCTCGAAGTCCGCTGTCATGAGCAGGTCTTTTGGGAATCGTTCAAGATCGAAATGTTTTGCAGCACTCGTTGACTTCAGAGCCTGAAACGCGGGTATGAATGCGTCTGATCTTGCCGAAAAGATGCCAGCGTCTACCAGTCTGACAAGATCGGGGTGCAGTTCGTGCTTCTCAGCTTCCATAGGTGCAGGTCTCTGAACTTCGCGCTCTTCCTCGATTTCTGGAGAGAGCTCTCTCTCTTGCTCTTCTTGAAGCGTTGCTGTGTCTAGAGACACTGCTTCGAAGTCGCGATAGCGCTTGAGGATCTCCCGAATGCTACTGTTGGTGGTGTCCCAGTCCCTCATTGCATCGGATAGATTACCAGGACGAGGTCGATAGCGATCTTCGAGGCTTTGCGCTTCTGTTTCGAGAAACGCTTTCGCTTGTTCTACAGTTGTTTCCGCTCCATTCAGGTAACCCTTGTGGTCCTCATAGCGGTGACCTTGAGCAGCCCACAAAGGTATGTTCCGCCGCATGTCTGCCCACGTCTCTGCGATTGCCCATGCCAAAAGATCGGAAACTTCTATCTCTGTACTGCACGACTTTGAGGTGCACTGCAGAATCTTTGTCTGTATTTCTTCCGGGATGCAGAAGACGATTGACTGACCCTTGCCCAGCTTCCGCATCCGCATACATGCTTGCACTAGCGCATCCTTTGTCAATTTTGCGCCTAACGTTACGGCGGCCCGGTAGTGCTTCGGCATCCTCAGATCCGTTCCCCGGGTGTGGGCCTGGTCGAGGTATACAAGACATTCTTCCAGATGCTTCGAAAACGGCGATGTTTGCAGTCGTTCAACGCAGCCATTGTGATCGAGAACCGAGAGTTCTTCGTTGTCGTTGAAGAAGATGGCTGCTTTTGCCTTGATGCCGTTTGAGTTGCTTATGCGAAGCCACGTTTCAGCCACTTGAAAGTTACTGAGCTCCAATATTTGCGCACCAGCATCGAGGATTACCCGAGTCGGTAGTTCCATTGCGTCGACGATCTCCAGTAGATGCTCAGCATCTGCCTGCGACGGTAGCAATTTAACAGAATTCTCATCCTGCAGTAGGTAAGCCAACACTAGGGCATTGGTGTGGTTCTGTTTTTCGGAATCAAGATAATGGACGCTGAGTGGGAGTACTTGACGTGAGTCGTTCGTGCCGCTGAAGCCCGTCGTGGGATGAGATTTAACGGCACCAAGGTCCCAGCCGGATGCAGAGAGCTTGGATGGAAACTCCTTCATTGCCTTGGGGAAAACAACGTGGGACAGAAAATAATCGATGGCACCTTTCGAATAACGAAGCGATGGGAATATCTCCGCGATGCACTGATGACGATCTTTAATGTTGATACCCGTGAGATGCTGGAAGGCCTCGGGAAGAGCTCTTGCCGAGCGGACCC
>NW_026260308.1:0-14743 GCF_024291825.1 Alternaria postmessia
AGCTGCTTCACGGTCGCCCATTTTGGTTGAGTACGTGGAGAGATAACACGTGTTTTGTGTGGGAGTGCTGAGATTTGTGAGTGATCAACATCCCCGGGTGATCAACATCCCGGTCAGCTAGCTTACCCACTCTGACCCAGAGAAGTAATGCGACGCATCCACCCCGCGGGCTGTATGCATGTCACACCCACACTTCGTCCCAATGGCGCTACACCTGACAATGACGTCAAGCTCCATGCGGGTACGTTCCTGGCGCGGCCCGTAGCCGTCGGTATTCCAATCAGAACATCGGAGGGGCACCAATGGCGCGGTGCCAGCTGTACAAGCCATCATCAAGCATGAGGCAATTCACAAGAGTAGGGCTTGGGTGGAGAAAGCATCCGTTCCGGAGCTTATTGAAGGGGTCTGAGTGTGAGGCGTGGGGCGTCGGTAGTAGAACCCTTGTGGTGCCTAGAATCGGGCTCTAGAGCTACGTTCCTTTTAAGCTATCTAGTCCGGACCGCTTTTCTCCTTTTCGCTACGAGTCAGGTTGGCCTGGTCTTATATCTGGGAAAGCAGGATCACGAGAGAACAAATAAACTGCAGGTTTCATGATGAGTATCGCTGTAAGCTGTATTCGGCCCGTATGCAACGGCATATCGTGTGTTCACATGTACTGATGCCATACAGAACCCTACCGTCGATCCTGTGCATGTTGTGCAAGCTCTGGTGGACACACTCTTGGATGTATTCGATGCTACAAGAGATCTGTACGAAACCCTCACAGTCAAGGAGCAAAGGGACTATGAACAGAATCTACGCAGCAAAGGCTACCCTGCCTCCAGGAGGATCGAGTACGTGAAAGATGAACGCCTTGGTAGCGACGAAGCAATCGTTACGGACAAAGCGGTAGTCACACGGCAGTTTGATATTGGGTACCAGACCATTGGGGTTGAGTTTGCTGAGGGTGATGGTAAGCTTGCTCTTTCTTATGGCGTGATCAGGTAGATGGGTTTGCGGCTTACGCCCAACAACATTGCTGCATCTCGAACAACGCGCATTATATTTCCGGAAACTCCATCTAGATCAGCGGGCTAACAGGACACGTAACAGTGATTGCGTATACAGCTCTCCAGTCACAAATCATCACTCTTCAGAGTGTGTTGGTGACGACATTCCTCTACGGACCTACCTCCGGTGAGCCTATCGCAAATCAGCTGGCCAGCATCAACACAGCGTCAAGAGTAGCTGCTGCAACGTGTGTCGAGATACTGGCTGCTTTGCAAGAACGCCAACAAGATGAACGACCACTCACACCACGGTCGATGCATTCATTCACGGCGCGCTCAAGTCCAAACAATGCGCCATCCCACGTCTCTTCTCACCATACGTCTTATGTACCATCGCACGCTCCCTCCCACCATACCTCCCGTGCCCCATCTCAGGCACCATCCCACCATACCTCTCGAGCACTATCTCGAGCACCATCCAACGCAACATCTCGCACGCGATCTCGGGCGAAATCTCTGACAGCATCCCACGCGCCCTCTCATGCGCCGTCTTATGCACCTTCACATGTGCAATCCCATGCACCATCTCGTGCGTTGACTCTTCAACCCGGTACTACTGCTCCCAGCTTGACTTCCACAGCTCTGGTGAAGCATGAACCACGGTCCCGCAGTTCACATATGCGAAGCAGCAGCCCTGTCAACACGACGGTACTCACATGGCGTGACAACGTCGAACCAGAACCCTCTATCACTGACGCTACCTCGATGACAGGACCCACCCTGGCGTCCAGGTCTAACAACCTATACTGCGTGTACGCCTACGACCTCCAGCGATCTCCCACCCAACAACTATCATCTAGCATAACATCAGACAGGGATCCATATTGTCCGCACTGCAAGGGCGCACTTCACCTCTCACCAGGGAAAGCATGGGAGATATCCAAATGGGCTGGTGACACGGAGCGAACCTTCCAAGTCCAAAACCGTTTTGTCGTCAAGTGCCACCGTGATGGTCCTGATGGCCAATACTGCTGCGTCATATGCTCCAAGTACGCTGAATCAGACACCGTCTGCGGCGATGTCAAGGCTCTCATTAAACATCTCTCAGATGACCACGACGTTCGTGAGCTCAAGCATGAAGAAGATATCGTGGAAGTCATCGAGCAGCCGGGGAGTCGCAGGGATAGCGGACTTGGCTTTGCTTCTTCAAAGGGCAGCAGGAGGAGTGCTAGTTTGGCATCGGGGAGGAGGAGGAAGAGCTTGCCCGCGTACGATCGCGAAGTTGACGTCTTTGATGTGAGGTCCTCAAGGAGGTAGTTTGTGCATCGATTTACTTGAGTGCGGCATTTCTACGTGCCCATTCTTTCATCACCTAGCTTTTCTGGACTTGTACTATCATCAAACTTGTCCCAAATGGATTCTCACTTCGTAGAGTGGCCGGCCCCTCAGCGCTTGTGCCGATGATTATGTATTCTGTAATGCGACAGAGTCTTAGTGTAATCTCGATTGCTATAATATACAGGAACTGAATCATGCTTTTGCTTGGGATATCGAGCTTGCTATCTAAGTCACTCCAAGATCGGGTGCCAGACATGTTCGAAGAGATGCGAAGCCCATAACGTACTCATTCACCGTCGTGAATGCATTCGCAAACACAGATCTCCCCCTACCAGTCGTGTAGTATTCGCAGCTTCTCAGTGTCTCATCTTTCTCAAACATAGTCTATCCGACGAGGAATCCACGGACTAATTTCCGCATTGCTATGCCACTACTTCTGATAACACCTTCATGGCCAGCATGTGCGGGATGGGGTTGTAGGGGACGCCCGGGACGTAGCGATCAACTGGGATCCGGCGATCAGATGAAAGGTAACGGTCGAGTTTCTGTAGTCTGCGCCCACGTCGTCGTTCGTCCACTATCCTATTGAGCTTGCCTTGTGCCACCCAGATGGCTTCTTTTCGCTCGACAGTTAAGGTGATGTCGCGTGGAAGGTTGCGCAAGATGTTTCTGAGAGGGCCTTGGTCATTAACGGCGGCATCGATTCTTCGTTGGAGGGTGAAGAGGCTACTGAACGAACTCGGCTTAATAGTCTGTCCCGGATAGGTGCACAGTGCGACGATATCGATGATGCTGTCTGTCTTAGGCCCAGTCCATCTTCGATGTTTTGGAGAACTCGATGCATTGAGTTGAACTAACACATTGCCGTAGGCAGAGTCGCGCCTTGTGTCTGGGCTGTCGTCAATGGACTCGGTCTTGATGAAGACGGGTTGTGCAGCGCCTTGCCGGACTTGACGACGCTTCCCCCGCTTCCTCCTCTTGTTCTTCACCGTGGTTTGTTTCTTGGACACTGCTTCGTTTGTAACCTTTCGCTCTCTCTTTGCGTCTAAGAGCTGTTGTAGAGGATGTATGTCGTCTGTGCAAACCCATTGTCGATCCGGCATAGTTTCCTGGAGTGCCTGCATCTCTGCCGTCCGTTGCTCAAGAGGTAGTATATGTGGGTGCATCACTGGAGGGTTAGGTTGTGAGGTGAGTGAGGTCGTTGGCATGCGAGTAGGCGTTGTGTTGTTGTTACCCTGCTGCCTTGCGTTTGCAGGAAGGCGCGCATTTGGACCTTTCGTCACAACTGGTAATGAAACTGCGTGTACCTCTGAGCAGACGCGTCTGTTTGATTTGTCTCTGAGGCCTGCGAGCTTCTCGCGTTGCAAAACCACTTTCGATTTCCTGAATCTCTGCTTCTTGTCCTTTCCCCGTCCACTCCGTACTGCTGGGCTACCTACCATCTTCTGCACAGCGGCCGCATATGGAGGAAAATTCACAGAAGAAGCCGCCATTGGGTTTATTTGGACTTGCGGTATGCAGCGAAACGAACACGTTTATTGTGAACAATGGCTTCTTGTTGTTTGAGAATCTTCTGCCTCCTCCAAGACGTGACGCGACGCGCCATGTTAGACACACGCGTAACAAAGCTAACCCGAGGGGTACACTTGATACAGTTCGCGCGACAGCCAAGCTAGCGAACCAGGAACAGGAAAGAGATGTCAGGGGGAAGGAGGAGATCGATTATGGAATTTACACGACATAACTCGTAGCTGCAGCCTATTTGGTGAGAGAGAATCGGAAAATCAAACCTCCTCAAAGTGCGCAACACTACAATTGTTGACTTTCTGTGACGCGTGGGCATGTCGAAACCCCACGTTGAGCATCGCGACATTTCGCTGTGAGGTGCGCGTCCGCATATCCGCATTTTGCCTTTTCTTGTCCGGGCTTATTCTTCAAGCTTTCTTGTCAGACGACCAAACTCTGCTTCTATTGTACTGATATTCGGTGATGTTGCTTATACTTTCTTTGGATAAAACCATTGATTGCAACATCGCAGTGGGTACGATGGTTCGCGAGGCCAAACCATGGTGACGTCATTACTTCCAACCCGAGTGGCAGCTTACCACATCTCATACAAAATCACAACGAACAGCTACCTAGGTATTCCTTGGTTCGAAGATATCTCCATTGAGCGAGGCCCAAGAACATCCCAACATCGCTCCCGACCCCCGTCGCCTTGCTGCTCCGATTCTGCTGCACTAGTTTTCCAGTTCTCTCCCTATCGAAGCAAGAGTCGCATACCCCTTAGGAAGCTCTGTTTTTTGTAGGCTTGACAAGATGAGGGGTGACAGAAAACTGCACATGAACATAAACTACTCGGAAGTCTGCAACACTGCTGAGGTCCTTTGAGCTTCCGCCACATCTCGATAAGCTGCAATTCCCTGAAGATACATCGCTGTGGGGTATCTCAGATCCTCTTTAGAAAACTGAGAAAGGAAGGAAACACCAGGTCTCGAACAGGTAGCAACGCGCTGTTGTCATAGACTGCAGCGTACGTGCCAATCTGAGTAGCAGCAGACCCTTCATATTTACACTCGTTCAGCTTTCCCTTTACGTAGCATCCTTGAATGTTACCCATGTGGGTGTGCACATATCAAAGGGGAAAGAAATTCGGGTAAAACGCTGATTGATTCGACTTGGGATGGTACCCAAACTATATACTCAAAGTCTGTAAAGCCGCGTGATCCTCCTCTTCAGTAACGTGGACCTCTTCCCTGTCTTGAGCCACAGACCTACTCAAACCTAGAGCATGTTCGCCCATCGCATCCTCCCCTTTCCATGATCATGTATCAATCCGCAGAGTCTCGCGATCCGCGGCACTAAAGGAGATCTTCACCCGTACCCTCTTCAACTGTGCCAACAGACTGTTAGTCTCCACCCACATAGATCTCGCTATGAGAGACCCCTCTATCGATTCGGCAAGATCTAGCGGTGGCAGGGTGAGAATTGTCCAGCCATCGCTATCATACCACGTTCGACCACCATACTGAGACGTAGATGTTGAAGGAGTCTTTTTGACAACGCTTTCACTTCCTCCCTGACCCTGCAATTTACTTTCGAGAACAGCCATATCGAGGACCTTTTGGGCATCATAAACCCTTTGCTTTTGTTGTATGTTCAACTGTATGGACTTGGGTATATTGAGTAGAATTCGGAGCGATGGCCCAATGCCGGCTATAGCATTGTCGACTCGGGTCTGTAGCACAGTGAGCTCTCGGACCTCGTGGTTGGAAAGACCACGGTTATGCGGCGTTAAGAGAGCGTGGACGTTGATAGGAGAAGACGAACGGAAGGGGGCACGATGGGAAGCTTTCGGTCCTGTTGGAATAACCATAGCTGGTGGTAAGCTTTCGGACAAGGTATCGCGTCGTGGTTCGTGATGGGAGAAAGTAATCCAGTTCGACGCTTGATATTTTGCCCATGAGCAAACCGTGCAGTCGTCTTGCCTAGGAAACTCACTTTCGATATGCCTTCCTTCCACGACTCTTCTCTTAGCCATGATTCTTTGCTCATCCTCGCACTCATCTCTGACTCGCGATGTACGGGCAATATCTACACGCTGCTCTGGGGATAGTTTCCGCTTGTCAGCCTGACGAATCAGTTCTGCGCTCATACCAAGTTGCGCTCAGATCTTGCGATTGAAAATTAGTATTAATAATAACAATGATAGGAATAGAAGGTAGTAGTCAGACAAGAGGTGAGTAACGAAGTGCGCCCTATATATATGTGTCTCGGTCGATGGCATTTTGGACTGCAACCAGAGTTCTCGACTAACATTGAGTACCATGGTAACGTACCTCAAAGGAGTCGAAGCGACCTGGACATCTTTTCTCCTACTACCAATCATTTGTGTCTTCTCCTGCCCATCTCTTCCTATTTCCAGATGTCGTCATTTTATTCGCCTAGACAATCACTCAGGCTGCTTTTTGTCTCCGCAGCCCTCATAGGCTTGGTGATGCTGCTCAGGTTCATGATAGGGAGTTGCCCAGATGGTCTCTGTGCGACACCCACGTGACGAGGCACTGACATAGACGCTCGTCCAACCCCTTGCGCTATCACCAAACTCATCACACTGCCACAAAACAAATTGCCAACTCCACTTGTTCGTCGCGACCATCTGGCGCAATCACTCGCATACGGAGGTCTGCGGAACGAGAAGAAATGTGATTGGCCCAACAAGATGCCAAGTATATTCTAGGGTTCACCTTGTGCCCTCTTCGAAACGGCTACCTCGGCTTTACTACACTACCACCAAGATGCCGTCTTAGCAGCAAACTAAATTCGTACCAAGAAGTGGTACGTTTGCTGCGCCAACGCCTAGATCAAGAGCTCCAAAATGGAAGCGTGAATGACTTCGTAGTAGGTTGCACCTGCCTCATCCTTTTGCTCTGTTACTTTCACGGCCTCCTTTATTCTCTGCGCTCCTTCACAAGATTCATAATCTCCTCTTCTCAATGGCACTGTAGTTATGCAGAAACATAGTCTCCTAATGCGTCATTACAGGTCATACTCCTTCCGCCGACTTCCACGATCTTCTGCATTTCGCATACTCGTCCTTCTTTATGTCCTTTTGGACTCACTACACTGCCTTTCCTTATACAGATACCAAACAGCGACAACCACTGCCCCGCCCCCACCTCGCAACACGAAGCGCGTATACATAGCCTCCCAGCACTGGAACAATGCGCGACTGCTCCGAGAACATTGGAACAACGCGCTGGTAGCGTTGGTACAAGAACTAGGCATTGAGAACGTGTTCGTATCGATATATGAAAGTGGTAGCTATGATGACAGCAAGGCTGTGCTAGGAGAATTGGACACGGTGCTGGAAGGCCTACAAGTCAGGAGGTCGATACAACTGTCCGAAACATCACACGCGGACGAGATTGCACAGCAGCCGACGGAACATGGATGGGTCAAGGCACCGGACGGGAGGGATTACAAGCGGCGTATACCATTTCTAGCGAACATACGAAATCGTGTCTTCCAGCCCTTGGAACGTCTGACGGCTGAAGGCGAGCACTTCGATACCATACTGTTTCTCAACGACGTGGTATTTACACCCCAAGATGTTCTGAGATTGTTGGATACAAACGGCGGAAAATACGCGGCAGCCTGCTCGATCGACTTCAAGAAGCCGCCGCAATTCTACGATACATTCGCACTCCGAGACTCGAGCGGCCACGAGACGGTCATACAAACCTGGCCTTATTTCAGGTCATACATCTCAAGGCATGCAGCTGAAAGATATTCGCCAGTACCCGTCGCCTCTTGTTGGAACGGAATGGGTGAGGATCCTCTTCTCGCATACCCCAACTTTACTAACGAGCGCCAGTTGCCATGCCCATCGAACCCTTCGTCGCGAGCCCTCCCCTACGCTTTCGTGGCATCCCCGATTCCCTCGCGTCATCACACGTCGAAGCATCTGAATGCTGCCTGATACACGCGGATAATCCTCTTTCCCTGACTCAAGGCGTCTTCCTCAACTCCAACGTCAGAGTCGGTTACAACGGTTCCTCGTACGATGCCCTACACTCGCCGGATGCCATACTGTCTCCCTTCCAAATCTTCCAGTCAGTATGGTGGAGTCGTATCATAAGACTGATCACAACTCCTCTGTTCAAGGAACGAATTGTACGTACGAGGCTAGGAAAATGGATTGCAGAGACAAACAGCTGGGAGCGCGGCGACTTTTGTCTTGTCAACGAAATGCAGGTCCTCGTTGAAACTGGGTGGAAACACGTGTGAATGTGACGTTAAAATAAAAGTTCTATTCCGTGAACATCTCTGCCGATATTCGTATGTGCTGATTGCCATGAAGCTTCGCAAATTGCGTAAAGTGGTAACATAGACATTTCATGCGTCCTCAAGAAGGATAGGATGAAGCATCTCTATTCTTTAGATGTGCGAGATTTAGCTCCAAGAACAAGAAGAAGAGGCGGCTTCGGCATGAACTGAAATGCGTTGATAATAACTTGATATGTTTCTTCACGCTCATACACAGATGCTTGTATAAATATACTCAAGACTTGAAGCGTAATACGGCTTAATCTATGTCGCGACAGACTGCTATCTTCCAGGTGTCTGGTTGGTCTTGATTCATTGTATTAGCTGCTAAGTTGAGGCCCGCAAGAAGTTGTCCTAGCTCCGAGACATCGAAACATGCTACGACTGCGCCATGCTTGTACATACGACTAGAACTGCTCTTGCATGTAGGAGATGCAGATGTAGCGGGTATTTACGGCATGTAGATGCTGCAATGTAAATAGGCAACTACACAAGGCAACAATTGTGTTACAGCAGCTCCCTACTCTTCGAGACCTTTGAGTGTAGTTGCACATGCTCTACATACACGCTCTATACACGCCACGCCTACGGAAATACTAGGAGAAAGAGATTTGATGTTGGCAGCGCCTCTTGTGGTCTACTTCCCGACAAGTGACCGCAGCCTAGGAAGATAACAACGATGATGAGGCTAGCAGAAGAAGCATTAGACGCTTTGGAGGCGCAACAGGGTGGTTGAAATCTTGATAGGAAGGCCGTCTATATGCAGAATTGTATGTATTAGCTCTACGCGAAGCTAGGCAAAGGACATGGCAGCAACAAGGGATGATAGCGTAAGCAGAAGAAGAATAGGAGGAGGAGGAGATGGTAAAACAAGATGCAAAAAGGTTCGAATACACAGCTAGTATACTGTGGTACTCTACTCCTCCGAAGCAGACGAAGGCACACTTCTCATTTACCTAGAACCTCTTGTAGTTTGAAAGAAATATATAGCGTACCTTGAGTCCGGAAAATGCCTTGTGATACCTATTGGCTTCCATTTTATATCCCGAGGAAGGTAGACCCACCCGGTGGCGATTCGAACCTCGAGCCCCGCTGGCGGCTTGATAAAGAAAGAGAGATGTACTTACTAGTAGACCATTCCTCACCGCGTTGCCCGTATTAGCTGAAAGTAGGAGAAATTAGAGCCTTTACATGTTCAAAAGACATCAAAATAGATGGTTTTGGTGCGAGAGTTGGTCGAATATTAGCGAGAGACATGAAGGTGACTGACCACAGGTAGCGGCAGGGGAGCGAGGATTGTGTGTGTTTGGCTTTCGGTGATAGCAAAGGCAACGGCAAAGGCAACAGGACGTAACAGTAGGCATTTGGCTCCCTTTTCTCATGTCCTTTTTGTGATCCAATACCCCGACAAGCATCCAGCAGCTCATCAGGCCCTCATGTCCGGAACAGTACAAGGTCTGATATCCTGGGTGTCTTCTACAGCTTTTAAAACGGACCTGAGTTGTATCAAGACCCAATGCATTGGCTGTCGACCTTTGACCGCACTAAGGGGCTGATCGCTCAATTGCCTGGTATTCACAAGGGCCGTGCAGTGGTTCGACAAATTTGCAGTACTCCGATGCTTACTGTGAATTGACCCCGAAGTCTCATGATCAATCTCGCGACCATGACAATCTCTCCCTCAACTAACAACAGGGCGCAGGCTGCAACCCTACAATGCAAGTGGAGAGGCACTGCCATTCGGCGGCGGACCATCTGGGAGAATACCAGGGCTTCGCACTGTCAAATGTAACGAGATATTATGTCTGCCTTTAGCAGGTCTGCGGTCGTCGTGTTGAGCCAGGCGCTGAAGTCGGGCTCCTCCGCGGCCTCAACACCGTGTTTGCAGCACCACTATTGCCCTGGCCAATACCGTCGGACCGACTGAGATAGATCTGCTCGACTGATGCTGCAGCAAGTCTCAACCGCCTCACTCTCGTCGACTCTCTAACTGGTCGAGCCTCTTGGAGCGCTCCCTCGATAACGGACCTCTCGCCGCAGCGCACAGAGATTGCGCCTAGACAGTAACACTATCGAAAAGTACGACAACAAGGAAGTCTCTTCCCAAGCCATCGAGTCACTCAAGGCCTCGCCATCGAGGCGGAGATATCCCCACGACGAGCTTGTCGCATTGCCGAAAGTCTCACGGCAACGCCTGACACTCGACACCAACAACGGCGGCGAGAAGGGAATTGGATACATTGGCTTGGTGTCGAACTTCAGGAAGACCGTAGCGAGGAATGTACGAGTGCGATGCGGAGTCTGAGTAAGTACCCCTCGCAACCTACACCCAGGAACACCTGGAGAGTAACAGGTGGGTATCGGATAACTCAAGAATGGGTAACCAGAATACAGCCTTTTTTCCTTCCATCGCAGTACTAAAGAATGCAGGCTGTTGCCCTTCTCCTCATGCCGAACTATCGTTTCGAACCGAGAAAACGTAGAATCCGAGCCGGTCGTAGCACCTCACCAACAGGCCTGGATGGAATAACAGTACATCCTCAATCAACAGCTGATCAGAAAGCTGGCAACGTACCAGCCTCACGCCTGCGCATAGACTGAAGACGAGCAGGCCGAACGGCAGACCATTTCTCCACTTGATCGAAAGACAACGAAGGGTTATGGCCGCAGCCACAACAATGTTGAGATCGACACTGGGATATGGAACAGCTCGAGTACAGGGGCGACAGGACGTTCTCAAGGAGTTCACACGTGCACGACCGAGAATGTCGAAGTCATACTTCTGAGGAAAAGATTTACCAGACTGCTTGGCGCTCGACGAAGGATACAAACAACAAAGGCTGCGAATTCTTGACCTAGTTGGCAGTACCATCTTCCGCAGATGAGATATCGGAAGCGTCAATGCTGACATAGCTTAGGAAAGAGACACAAACTCGCTGTCGTTGAGCTGGTTTTGGGCTATGATCATGCTCGTAACGAACTTCGTTATCGACCCAAACACTTCTCGCCGTGCACTACCCATGTCACGTCTCTTTAAATTGTCTTCTTCATTATACCGACAGAAGATAAGCAGGAGCCGTCTAAGCGCCTGGGATCGCCCAGGTGTAGGTGTGGCAGAGTAGATTTGGCTCTCCGAAGATAGCCTCGTGCATCGATGTAATGGTCTTTCCAAGAGCTACCGGTTGGGGCTCGAGACTCAAGAGACTTTTGTCATGTATGGCTCGGTGCTTCCTGAACCGGAACAGTAGAGATGCTTCACTGGCCATCTTATCGACCACGAAATGGGGTAGTCAGTGGCCACAAGGTACCACCGCCAACGGAAGCTTCTCAATCTCGACGAAACGGGGATGTCGTGGTAACGTAGAATACAGTGGACACGGCCATGCACCCGAAACACTCCGAACGTTTGTCTGTAACTTAAACAGCCTAAAGTCTTGACGCCTACTCTTGCGATTGGAAGCACTGCACGCTTTCCATCCTGAAAGTATCTCAGCATGGTTATGAACCCTGTCGCTACACCGACACATTCCAGTGTATCTTGTTTTGTTTTTTGCGGAAGAGTTGTGTGAGCGTATGGCGCCTGGGATCAACGCACAGTATCTGCTCGCTGACGCAATACGGAAAGCACTGGGAGTCTGTTCTGCTGCGTTGGTATTGATGCTCGATCCAATCAGTCCTGACTACTCCATCACGACCTTCAAATCTTCCCCATTTGTATGGACATTATGGCATCCTTGACATTGCGGAAGTCGTGGGCAATTTGTCGCCTGTGGTTCATTGCCATACCACTGGGCAGAGTTGAAGGCGGAGAAGCCTTGACTAGCTAATTTGTCATTAGATGGTACAGTCAGATTCCGGCTCTCAATACGCTTAGAGCTACGGTGCGGCTGAATCGTAGCTGTGGGAGTGGCGAATGCCGTAGTCACACGGCTGAGGAGTTGTTGCGCCGCACACTTGTCACCTGGCTAAGGCGGCGATATGAACGTCGCTTTGAAGTTGGAAGTGAGTGACAGCCGGCACTGATTCTGTCCGCTTTCCGTCATGTTGTAGTAGAGGTCGAGCGGGATAGCTTGTATGTACATCGGAAGTGAGCTATTCGCCGCGGGGTTGATCGTCCGCAATGGGGACAGGTCCTTCGTTCGAGGCCTCGTGGCTTGTCTGCCCGTGGATACTGATATCAGTGCCACCGTTCGATGGTGATATGGCCAGAGCTGGTCGTATGTCGCTATCCCGGTAGGCGCGATGTGTATGCGGCTTTACTCGTCAAGGTAACTGGGGGTGGAGGCAAGGTTGACGTCGCATCTGCTGGCTGAACCGATAAGAGCATCCTCGTTGCAAGTAAATGAGGTTGCTGTTATACTCAGTGAGAATAAATCAGCTCTCCTACCTGTAGTCGCTCAGCTGGTGTCGTTGCTCTCGTGTCACGGCTTGGGAGATGCCTCTGGGCGCTTTGCCCACGGTCATCGCAATTGTCGCGGCCTCTCCTGGTTCTAGAGAAGAACAAGGGGTCCTGCCGATCTTCTGGGTGTCTAGTCCTGTCCCTCCGTCACTTCTTGTCATGGTGGTGTCATTGGTGTAGAGTCGGAAGCCCACTATGAACGGCGGGTATCCGAGCGAAGCTGCGGCGACCTGGGAAGGAGCGAGAAGACAACACGTTGAGCATGGATCTCCGAAGTCTTGCAAAGACGTACGAGCAGAGTTTCGAGCACTTGTAGATGGTGCTGCCGTTGCCGTGAAATGCGGTGGTGTGGGCTTCGTGGTTGGGGGAGAAGGCGCGGCCACCAGGAGAGAAGGCACAGAGCTATCAACTAGCGACACCGCAAACATCAGTGCGAATGAACATGACAACAGCAAAACACGCTGACTGCGCGCGTTGCGAAGGACTACGCCGGTCTAGAGACTGCGACAGGCACAGTATGGGAAGACGAGCAAAGGAGTGGATTCTCTCCTGTTCGTCGGACAAGAGTCTGCATCATGAGCACACGCTTGGTGGATCTGTAAACGTTTGAGGCTGGATATGAGTACTTGGCTCACATGCTGCTACGAGCGGAAGAACTGCTTGTGTCCACTCTCCGCGCCATCATAAGGCATAGCGGGCTTCGGAAGCCCTCAGGATGTGTAAATGCACCTGTGAAGCGGACCGTAGCGCTGCAAAATGAAGCACAGACTCAAACAGATGGAAATCGATGGGATGATGATGGAAAGGCGACATTCAAGCCATTCAACGACGTTGGAAGAGCACTGACATAAGCTTCGGCTTTTCCCTTTGAGGCATGGCTTCCGAGTTCATGAAGTCGCCATCTGGAACTCCATCTCATCTTTCTTCATACACCCTCAAAGGGTTCAACGATCAACAGCAGTTTGACAATGTACTTTGGAAGTACTTTATGTCTTCTTCGCTATGTTTTTCCCGTCCACGAATTTGCTCGTGGGGCATGGGCAGGTAATGACGTACCCGCCCCTGTCGCAAAGCAGAATTTTGTCCACACATCTCGGATATCTGACTCCGGGAGCCTTTCACTAAGTATGAGAGGTCTCATATACTGTTTAAACATATATTCGACAGTATCTTATGGGAGTAGAAAGCGGATTGAGTCTCCCAGAACAATGCTCTACAAGTATAGTACACGATTCAAACTGCAGGGAAGCTCAAGAAGGCAATGAACATACCTTTCTGCGGCTATATAAGTAGCGGACCAATTGCAGATAGCCTGCGACATAGTCCTATTGTTGTTGATTTTCGGACATTGGTATGACGATATGGCGCCAGCGTAGACAGGGCCTTTGCAAACACGCGGTTCCTCTCGTTTGCCTCGACACCGACTCCGTCAATTTCCACTCTGCACACTCTCAGGAAGTCATAATACCGTAAATCTGCCACCGCGCCCCCTGATCCAACACACAGCAGTTACCAGCAAGCTGCGACTCGAACACTATGTCACAACCACCTTGGACTCTTCCGGTGACAACAAGCTCCGAGTCGAGCAGCATACCACAATCCCCCGCAACTCCTCCGCGACCAGCAAGCAACGAATCGGACAACGTGTCAAAACCGCCCGCAACTGCTATCCCTGCATACAGTTTCCCGTCAGTCAAAGCGCGCCGTAAATTCGTGGAAACGCATACAGAACTCATAGTCGAGACGATGAAGAGCGGCAACATGGAACTGCTCGTCCACATAGGGCCACTCGTTCAAATGGCATCAGCATTCATTTATGGAGTTCAGGAGGACAACGCCAGTCACTATCTCCAGGCCCCGGACATTGACGACCCCGAAACCTTGACCGAAGCTTATTTCACGCTCTGGGCACATACATTATGGGGCAGAAACGAGATCATGCCGTGGAGCGCTTTCCATAGAAATGTTTACGATGCCTTCGAAGCTCCACGCTTTCTCCGCGAGCTGCTCACCAGAGGCACTCGATTGTATTGGGAGTGGACTACCGGACGAGGTCTGAGGCTCACGCAGAGTTGCTATCAGTCAATCAGTCAGTTGTCAGTTCATCTTTGCGGTTCAAACTGTCAGTCTGGAGGTAGTGAACTGACCTGATTGACTGCCAAGACATTTTTTAGAATCGCGAACTGAG
>NW_026260309.1:0-14258 GCF_024291825.1 Alternaria postmessia
GTTTAAGAGCTCTAAACTGAACTGACTGATAAGACGAGAGCTCTAAACTGACACTGAACTGACTGCCAAGCAATCAGTCAGTCAGTCAGTCTCATCAGTTTGGATTGATTGTTAGCAACTCTGCTCCTAGGGGAGCGCGCCGTGGTGATATGACGAGCCGGAGTTTCATCTTTGTCGCGGGTCTGATTCTTGCGTCGAGTCTGACAGTATTCTCTGTAGATCCTTGTACCCGTTTCGGTGATCACGCTGATTGAGTGAGCCAAAGGTCGTGGTTAGCGAAATGCTCGTGGCAGTCCGGGTGGGGCGAGTGTCACTCTGAGGGGGCTATGCCCTTCAAACGATGATCAAGCTATGTTTCACTTCTCCCGTTATACCAGTCTCATTCTCACGTTGTCGTTGCTGAATCACATTGTCACTATGAGGTGAAGGGTGCATTACCTGATGAACTTCGTAGAATTCTCACGTCAACCTAACAGCCATTGCCCTTGACGATACGCACCAGAATTCAAGGCCTCACATACCGCATCCCGCGTCTCTTTTGCTTTCTTTATCTTTACACGTTCCTCATACATCTAGCTTGCTTCCTTTTCCATCTGACGGTAATCGTTAGCGAGGATATTTACGTGTCTGAACAGCTCGCTCATTGCTTCTTCCTCAGAATCCTCTGCCGCACCTTTCACGAGTGTGTACTCATCAACCTTGAGCCGAGCAACATAGTCGTATCCCCAAGTCATGTCCGCGAATATCTCCTTTTCGATATCACTACAGGACTCACCAACGTCCTGCTTTCCCATAGTAATGAATATACGATCGTTATTCTGTTCCTCGGATGGATCGAGATTGGCGGGATAGACCGTATCTGTAGATGCGTTGTGAGGTAGAGTGATACCATATGCATCCAGAGATGTAGAGCCATTCGGCGAACTTGGTGAATGGGCTGGAGCAGGTGAAGTTGATGGCGTGGGTGCAGTCCCGACTTTTTCATCGCATTTCCAGGGGTAAAACGGTATGTTCTTTCTCTTTGTATCGAGGAGATAGACAAGATCATCTTTTCGTAGTGTTAACCATGTATCTATCTTTTGGAAATGCTGAGTTTACCAACAAACCTCTGGCGATCCTTCAGTGCTAAGACAGGAAGCCCGTAGTCTGTTAATCTTCCCATCAAGAGTGCCTCGAGAGACGACAGGGATCTGAACCTGAACTGCTTCGTCTCCATGGATCCTACGATTCTGCTTCGATCTGCGAGCAGCTGAAGCTGGCAACTTGTAGTGCCACGCTTATTACATATTACCTATGTTTGCTGTCAAGCATCACCCGTGGCCGCATCCATGTGG
The DNA here is from genome assembly GCF_024291825.1 of Alternaria postmessia. Classification (NCBI taxonomy): domain Eukaryota; kingdom Fungi; phylum Ascomycota; class Dothideomycetes; order Pleosporales; family Pleosporaceae; genus Alternaria; species Alternaria postmessia. The sequence goes on from NW_026260309.1 coordinate 1,335, forward strand.
CTTGCCCACCACTGGCGGTGAAAACTGACAAACTGGTCATGGTATCAAGCAAGAGCTCATGAGCGGATGCACGTGATGACGATGTTTTCGGAAGTCAGTTGTTCAAGCTAGAAACCACTACAATCTTTGACACACACTAGTCCTGGATGCTTGCAAGTGTCCCGCTCCCCCTTCTTTCGTCAGTTCAGGTTCAGGTCGCCGGATCCCAGTCGTCATAGTCCTGTGGATCCAAATTCTCGTACTACCAGAACACATGATGACGAAACGCCAAATGCTTTATCGCCTGAAAAAGCTTCCTCATCGCGTCTTTCGAAGATTCTGTTGAAGTAACTTTTTGGAGGAGTAGATTGTCGACCTGAACCCATGCATCGTATCCCAGTATCTTAATCTCTCCATTGTTTTTCTCCCACAGCTGCGGCTGAATCTTGATAGCGATGCGATCCACACTCTCTTTCTTGGATGCATCAAAACCCTTGGGGTACGGTTTGTCAGGATCTTGTTGTGTCTGCCTCTCAGCATCTTCCTTACGCGAGCTTCTATTTTCTTTCAGACTAGCGACTGAGGCGAGGAGATCTGCTTCAGCGGGGAGTGGAGTGTCGCTGACCTCGAGTGCCCAAGGGTCAGCAGATAAATGATGTCCCCTTTGCATCTATTAAGAGAGTATCAGGATCATAGATGTCCTATACTTACTGCAGAAAGACTGATAAATCTGATGATCCTCTGGCGTGAAGATCGGAAGGTTTTCGGCTTTGCAGATATAGTCGAGGCGATCTTGAATTAGGATGTTGTCTTTTCTTTCGTCCATGGATGCTAAGACTTCGCGGTAGCCTTTGCGTGTAAGGGAACATGTAGCAGGCGAGGTCAGCGTCTTATGCAATAGTTTCGTTTGCTGGCAAGCGGTCCTGATAATCATTATGTGAGCTACAACTAACTTACAACAAAGGGGTGGCCAGCTGATCTCAACGCACACCAGCAAAGTGCTAGAGGATATTTCATACATCATCGTTTTGGTTACTCCATAACTATCAGCTGGAGTCACACCTACCCAGCTTCGCTTCAGAGCCACAAACAGAGGAGGATACTACATCGAAAGTCACGATAGCCAACACACGCCAGTAAGCTCGATGTATCCCATAACCCGGTCACTCCCACTGCCCCGCCATCGCGACAACCTTCTTCAATGCAAGTAGCAGCGCATCAGCGGCCCACAAGCTGCTCCTGCCCTTCGCCAGCACATGCCCATCTACAGTGATGCGGACTACATTGCCCACAAACACTACCTTGCCACTAGAATCGAGCTCCTCGCCCACTTCGAGCCGAACATCAAGCTTGGTCTCGCAATCTTCCTTGATCACTGCATTGAAGGTGGGGCGGCTGATAGAATGCTCAAGTGTCTGCGTCTGCCAGCTATGTTCGTCGATGAAGGCTGGGTTTGCGAGGAGCGATGCGACGGCGGCTAGAAGGCGTCAGCCAAGTTCAAAGAGGTGCAACTGACAAAGCAACTTACCGAGGAAGTGATCATAGTCTTCAGCCTCGAGTGGCGGAAGGCCGCGATTCTTCTTGTCTGTTAGGATCTTCTCGAATGCTTGTCGGATGGGACTGGAGGCCATCATTTGCAGCTCAGTGTTTGTGTGTTAAATTGGTATATAATGAATGGCAGACACTTTTCGATAGTGGGAACAAAGTTTATATATGCTTTTTTGCTTGCTGCGATGTCTTGCGCACCTCCACCGCTTGTCCCCTTGAGCATTGCTGCTTGTTTGCGATTGCAGTGATGGCAGATGTAACATTACCGATGGTAGCTTTCTTACCCCACGGGATAGATATTGACGTTACTCTCCGCAGGCATTCTGGTAGGATTGTTTTCGTTGTCATAATAACGATACCTGATGTTGAGCAAAATCTACGATTGCAAACGAGCGAAAGCGGGATGTACATGCCGAGAATACCGGATCTGTATTTTGGAAAACTTTCTTGCATCAAACCATGATTATAGGACGAAATACTCGTACATGGTTTTCTGAGTCCCGTTCGCATTAAGTATCCCGATCCATCGTGCTGGGATAAACGCCACCCAAAACCCACCATTGTGGTCCATCCCGGCCTTCGGGATACAGTTCCATAGCCTCGTCGCCTCGACCGGCCAGCCGGTACGTGGGTCAACTTCAGCTTCTTCCAATTCGATCGCTCGTTTGGACACTACGACGTGTTGCTGCGCATCCCAAAGACCTTCGCGGGGTGGATTACGTTCCAGAAGTGCTACTGCTTCTCGCCGAGTGGTGGGACAGCGACACCGGGTTGCGACAAAGTACAGCTGTGGTATAATCGCAATGTCGAGTGTAAAATGAGCGGTGTTGGGTTTTGCCGGCGGTGTGAGATCGATGACTTCCCGGGCGCTACGTACTATCTCTTTGAAGTCATCCAGGTAAGCGTCATACGTTTTCTCTATAACGCTTGCTGAGCATGAGACATAGACAAGGGTAGTGTGGTAAGAAGCTTTGAGTGCGCTAGCAGCAATGCTCTCTTCATCGGAGAGCTTATGGTGGAGTTCAAAGCGCCGCATATTCTCATACCAGATACGATGACATGCCACAAGATTGTCTCTTTCATTATAAGCGTCGTTGCTAGGCTCTTGTCGAAAGATGGCTTTGCGACCCATCATATACAGATGGATGATAGTTGCGTTGCGGAGCTCGAAGTAGACTCTTTGCACTTCTGAAAGGCTTTGGAATTGGGTACGACTGTACATCGCTGGTGTTGGACTTGGTACTTCCAAGTCTTGTATAGCCTTGAATCCATACAACAGATCTTGCGCCATGCCGCGGGTAAAGATTGGTACAACTGTCTCTTCAATCGCACTCTGTGAAGATCTCGAGCCGCTAGGTGAAGCAATGCCTGCTGACTGATTCTGGTACCCTGCTAGTCCCCGTCGGCGCGCGGCTATCAATCTAAAGCCGTTGTTCAAATGGGTAAGGCCGGTGTGATAGTTGCCTTGGAGGAATTCGATGCAAACGAATAGAAGACAAATGACGAGGCCAAGCTCGTGCGAGTAAGTGGTCTCCCTCATGCGATCGACTAAGCATCTGATAGATCGATTGTAGTGTGACAGCATGACCTTACGATCGCGATTTGTAATAAATCTCGAGCATGCATGCTTCATATCTCCTGGCTCAGTTTGGCAGAGAGCACCCAGAGCCACCAATGCGTGACGCACAGCAGGCTCCGAATGCGCCATCTGAATTGCGATGCGCGACCAAAATTCCTTGTCGAAACTAGTCGACAGCGCAGGGCGGGCGCAGTGGTAATAGAACTCTAGAAAGCGTGCGCTATCCCCAAGGTCGCCTAAGGTGGATATCGCGTTTTGCGGACCGGGTGTCTGGCTGTAACTCCAAATGTGGACTTGGAAGGCACCGCCGCTTGATGTATAGCCCTCGCACTTGCGGCCGGTACTCGTACACCTAGCTACGTCAGTCGACTGTAGCAACCTGCAAATACAGATGCAACGGCTCACTTGAGGCATGTCGGCTTTGTCTCGTCACACTTGACGTGTCGTACTCTAAAAGCAATTAGTCGGAGTTGGCAACAGTCAAGGCATCTACTACACACTTGCATGTCCGGCAGCCTGTTTTCACTTTGGGACTGCGCTTGCGAGACTGAACCCGCACACCGCCCTGCGACGACATGCTGGATAAGAGCCAAGGGCAACGGTAGTGGTAGAGGACACGTCCATGATGAGGACGCATGAGAACATTCTATCGGATGCGGTACAGGATGCAGGCGCGATGGTGTTCTGAACCGCTCGCAGCCAATCATGACATCGATGACCGGACTTCATCACGTGCTTTTACGAGCCAACCAATCACAAGATCAATGGCCCCACAGATCTCTCAGGCGTGCCATTAATCCCCTGAGCAAAAACCCGAACACTCGTCAGCGGCATCTTGCCCTTAGCCAACTATCACAATCACGACACAGGAACTGTAAATGTACACCATCACCCTGCCCTTCCTGAGGTGGACAATCATACATTGGTATCATTAGGAAAGAGAGCTTCGTACGTCTCTGTGATCCGGCCTATGTGCAACATACCTACGAGCGCCGACATTATTCTTACATATTTGGTTCACCCAACATTACCCGCACCCCATGTCAATCACTCTTGCACCGCCACCCCATGGCTACTTGTTCTGGCCCGCCTCAACTCATCCTGTACGACGATGTCTGCATGCAGCCTCACAGCGACCTTATCAAAGCCCTCTTTACACATTGCCAGCAATTCCTCATCGTACATGGGATCGTTTCCGTCCTTTTCGCAAAGGTCGCCCTTGAGGAGGGTCGATAATTCACCGTGGTTTGGAAGCACGGCGAGACAAAGGTAGCGGTAGATACCCTCTCGCCCAATAAACATGTTGATCCGGTTGAGTGACTGGATGCCATCTGGTCCGAACATACCCCTTTGACCGCTAAATCTGATTTGACCAGCCAGACGTTCTGTTTTTCGATCGCGTTAGTGAAAGAGAAGGGACATGGAGGGCGGAGGAGATGGCTTACGGGATACATTCTGTAGCGCATCTGGATTCTTTGTCCACCACTCGCTTAGGTTATCCCGGAGAACCAGATAAACTCTATCGTAGACCATGTTGTAAGTCAAACACGCGAGCGGTTCGGGATGGACCAGTGGTCCGTACGCTTGCGGCTCTGATGGTCGCAGAGAGGGCGACTGTGTAGCAGGGGGCGGCATGTGGTTCGCGTGTGATGTCTGATGGGCGGAGGCGTATGCGGGCGCATACGCTGTTGGCGGGATATTCATGCGCGAAGGGTGGAACTGGGACATATTTGGTGTTGACCGCGACTGCTGCGGTATAGATGTGATTAGCGACACCAACGGAGAAGGTAAGCCAGGGGATAGCGAGGGGGCTGCTGGAGCGGTCATGAAACGAAGAGGATTCTGTGTCCTGAAGTTGGCCAGTCTTGAGAGCGCCGCTTCAGCAGAGCGGTGATAAGGGTGGTCAGCCATTTCATTAGGTGGTTGAGTTGGAGCAGGGTTGCTTCTGTTCCATGCTGCCAATTCTGTGAGGATGCGCCACTCAATACTGGGGTCTTCACTCATGAAGGCGGGTCGAGCAAGAGGACTTGGGAAATCGGGGAGTAAGTGCTCTTGATATGCGTTCACATGGAGATGTTAGTGGTGATTTGATCGTTGAGAGCTGAGGTCACCAAGGAAATTGTTTGACTGAGATTTGAGAGTGAATGCGAAAGAGACTAGAAATTAAACAACTGTTAAAAGACTTTTCGAGATGGGTCGCATCGCTTCTTTACCATAGTTCAGCGCCATAGGCATTCATGGACCCTGAAAAACGACCTGCCGTGGTTGAGTGATACCGCACCACAGAACGAGCAAAGACATTCGTAGACTTGATTCGTCATCCCATATTTTGCCGTCGAGTGCCAATCGCAATGTAGGACATGATTGGTGCTGGAGATTCGCAAACCGTTGGAGTGTTCGACGATAACGAGGATATGAAAGACGTGCTAGCAGGTCAAACATGGAGCGAGGACTTGCTATTTATGCGTATTCTCATTGGTGGACGGCAGCGCAGCTGCCCAATCATCTTGATACTTGCTAACATCAAACGTGGATAGAGGTAGGTGTGATCAAGATTCTGTTTGGGAAGACACCATTCGATGCCCAGATACCAGCACATCATGGGCGCACCTGCTGTAGAGGCTACAGCCTAGAAAGTCACGAGGAAGTATCGCTGGTGTTGCTCAGGTGGAGAGCAAAAAGCTCTGAGGACGGAAATAGCTGGCGCTAGTCCCGAAGTGCATACGACCTGCATTGTGGGACTAGTGCGGCTCGGGAACTGTCAACAGTGCGCATTCACTCCTGACAACCGCCCCCATAGTATCCCTGACCCTCGTCGCACCCCACTGCGCCTTCTCTCGTTACTGTTTACCTTGCAGACATTCGCTCGCTAGCCGTCTGCACCTTCCGCGACTACCAAACCTCACTCACTTGTCGTCGTCGACACCACGCTTCCGCCCTACACCGCGCGCCAGACCCGCCGTAACCCGACCGACATCGCACGTTTCACCCCCAGCCAACATGGGCTTCGGCGACTTTCAGACGATTTGCGAAAAGGCTCCGCTGCCGCTATGCGCTCTTGTGGGTCACCAGGACATCAATAATGGCGTCGGCATTCAGACCGAGTGCTATGCGCGGACGGTCGAGATTGCGAATACCCTCATCTTCGAGACGGCCAACGACTTTATGCACATCCTGGCCATGGTCATGACAGTCGTCATGATTATCCATGTGCGCTCTAAGTTCACGGCTGTTGGTACGTTGGCGCATTGCCGCATATCCCCCGGGAGCTTCTGCTAACGTACAGTAGGCCGAAAGGAGATCACGTCGTTCTTTTACATCTACCTCTTCCTCACCATCATATCGCTCGTCCTCGATGCCGGTGTCGCCGCCCCTGGTTCTGCCGCTTACCCCTACTTCGCTGCCGCCCAGAACGGCCTCGTCTCTGCGCTATGTACCTGCTTGCTGATCAACGGCTTCGTCGGTTTCCAGCTCTACGAAGACGGCACAACACTATCAGTATGGCTACTACGTCTCTCCACCCTCGTCATGTTCATCGTCGGCGGTGCTGTGAACCTCTTGACCTTCAAGGGCTGGGCCGGACTGAACCCCGGAAACCCTATAGCTATTTTTGTCGTTACTTACATTGTCAACGCCATTTGCCTCTTCGTCTACGCTGTCAGCCAGATTATTCTGGTTGTTGGAACCCTTGAAGACCGCTGGCCACTCGGTGATATTTCGTTTGGCATCTTCTTCTTCGTTATTGGTCAGGTCATCCTCTACGTCTTCAGCGACACCATCTGCGACCAAGTACAGCACTACATCGATGGCCTCTTCTTCGCCACTATTTGCAACCTGCTCGCAGTCATGATGGTCTACAAGGCAAGTCACCCTCTACCACATCGCATGTCCATCGACACTAACACCTACATAGTACTGGGATTCCATCACTCGCGAAGACCTCGAATTTTCCGTCGGCGTCAAGCAACACAACTGGGAGATCAAAGAGCCCTTGGACTACGAAGACAAGCGCGGCACTATGTACCAGCAATCCGAGTACGAGCCATCACTATATCAGCAACCATACCACCCGCGCAACTCGCACTACTCCGCCGTTGGCCACTGAGCTTACGATAACCTCTCGCCTCTGTTTTTCCCTCAATGATATCTGTTTTTCACATACCTTTATACGCATGGGATGGAGTTTATGGCGTATACATGCTTCGGCAAAATGTTTCGGCGCCTTTATGGAATGACTTGGGAGGATACAGTGGCTGCGAAAGCACCTGGTAATGTGCTTCCTTACAGCCTTACGCAGACGCATTTACGACCATCTTTAGCGCTTATATAGTATATAGTAATACCACCTCTCTTGACTCGACCGAAGTCGTCCTTTCGCGCATTGTGATGTCCGGGCCGACGCCTCCTCGCGATTGCGCACCATGTGTGATGATGGAACAACGACTACCCATTCCCGTTCCACGACGCCAGGACAATTGCTTGAGCTCTTCTCGCTATATTATCTGAGAATAAAACTGTTTCCGCAATTCCTCGCAAATCGTGGCAGAACAAATATCCGGCTCCTTCCCCGGATTCGCTGTTGGGTCATTATACGCTAATGGGTGGGCCGATGTGCGTCCCCGCATGCCCGATACACCTTCGGACATCGCGTTCGGCAGACATGCGACATCCGTTGAGCACCCATCTTACAATCAGATCTCGCACTCCCGTATACTAGAGTCCTTTGTCCCTTTTAGCCTGTCGACTAGTCGTTCATTGTACATAATTACTTATCGTCATCTACATCATTCACGGTCTCGGACTGTAGTCTACCAACGTCCTGAGAGACGATAATCGGGCGCAATCACAGCAACACGATGCCAAAGACCGACGTTCTCATCGCCGGTTCTGGCTCTGCTGGTGTCTTTGCAGCAACCTGGCTCGCGATTTTCGACATACCCTTTACCATCCTAGAGAGACGATCCGGGCCGTTAGAGATTGGTCAAGCAGATGGCGTTCAAGTCCGTACAGTAGAGATCTATGAATCATTCGGTCTATCAGAAGAGCTGTTGCGAGAAGCGTATCACATACTGGAAGTGTGCTTTTGGGGGGTCGATGAAGATCGTAGCGGGAATGCCAAAGGCGGTATCAAGAGGAAGAGCAGATCCATTGACACCGAGAGAGGATTGAGTCACCTACCTCATGTGATACTCAACCAAGCGCGTATGAATGGTTTGATGCTAGGAAAGATGGAGAATGTGCTGAAAGAGAAGGGAAAGTGGAAAAAAGGCACAAGCAATGGCATCGAGTACGGATGGGCTGTCAAAGCTGTGGACATTGACGAGAAGAGCAAGAACGACCCAGATTCACATTGCGTCAAAGTCACTGCAGAGAAAGATGGAAAAGAGGAAGTCTGGGAAGCAAAGTACGTCCTAGGCTGCGATGGCGCGCATTCCACTATTCGGAAAGTCCTCGATATTCGCATGCTGGGCGACACCTCCGATACCGTCTGGGGTGTTATGGACATCTACCCGCTCACATCCTTTCCCGACATTCGTCGTAAATGCACCATACACAGCGCAGCTGGCAACCTGCTCATCATTCCGCGCGAGGGCGGCCAGCTAGTGCGATTCTACATTCAACTACCCGCAGGCGTACATCCCAAGGAAGTGAAACTGGCCGATTTGCAAGACCAGGCTCGAAGGATCTTTGCGCCGTATACCATGGACTTTGCAGACGTGTTCTGGTGGAGCGCATATAGTATCGGGCAGCGTCTCGCTTCTGCTTTTCATGCGCACAACCGCGTCTTTCTGACTGGCGATGCCTGTCACACGCATTCTCCAAAAGCAGGCCAAGGGATGAATGTGTCACTCCAGGATGGCTACAACATTGGCTGGAAGCTAGGATCCGTCCTATCCGGTCTCTCACCTCCATCTCTGCTTTCGACATACGTCTCCGAACGCAGCAAGACAGCAGCCGATCTCATCGCATTCGACAAGGAGCTCGCCAAAATGTTCAGCCGCAAGGAGAAATACGAGGGTGAGTTTGCCGACTACTTCACGAAGAGTGGGCGTTATATGGCGGGCTTTACCGCGAGATACGAAGACTCCATGGTCACTAGTGGGATGCGGAGCGATGGTAGTAAGGCTACGACAGTGACGGTGGGGATGCGCTTTCCAAGTGCGCAGGTAACACGATTCTGCGATTGCAAGGCTGTGCAGTTGCAAAGCGTGCTCAAGAGTGATGGAAGATGGCGAATTGTCGTGTTTGCTGGGGATGTCAATCAAGCGGCGCATCAGAGGCGATTGGATAAGGTATGGCCCCCAACCTTTGAAATTGCCTCATCGTAGTAACATTGCATAGCTAGCGAAAGCTCTCGAATCAACTGCGCGTCGATATACATCCACGGCGAAACACATCGACAGCGTTATCGAACCTATTCTCGTGCTGAGTAGCAAGTTTCGCGACACCGAACAAGAACGCATACCAGACTACTTCTGGCCCAAGAGTGGAAAGTGGGGTATACGTGGTATGTCGCCTTCTTCATCATGGAAGACAGTCACGCTGACGGATATTTTAGATCTCCACAAAACATACCTTGACGATGAACATTACAACTCTGGTCATGGACACGCTTACAAGATTTACGGTGTTAATCCGGATGTGGGCGCTGTAGTGATCGTAAGGCCAGATCAATGTAAGTGAACTTGAGTTGATGACAAGCGCAAGACGGACATGCTAATGCTGTGTAGATGTATCCGTGGTGACGACTCTGGATGACTTTGATGGTGTTGCGAAATTCTTTGCAGGCTTTTTGATTGAGCAGGCACCGACGACAAACATGAGTGCAAGCGCGAAACTATGATAGAAATGGCTGGTGCGGTGGTAGACTTTACAGTGCTTGGGTGCTAGCCGGGACTACACACACGTGCCGACCCCCGGACTCAATGAGTATAAATATCTACAATCATCTCTCCTGCATTCTACCCCCATCGTCACAAACCATCCACTAAAAATTGCCGAGATACTTCATATGGACTGTCCTTCCCCTCGTTCCAAATCAGAGTTTTCCTGTTCCCATGGAGCAGTGACCAAGTGTGTCCGAAATCGCCAGTGCATACTTATAATGCGTCGACACAAGCGCCGCCCACCACATCAAAACTCGCTTCGACCAATGCTATGCTTCTATCGGTCGGGGACGACCAAAAGGGTCGAGGAAGAAAGACATATCGCTTTGTACCAAAAAACGTTTGCGATCGCTTTATGGGCAAAGAGCGAAACCACTACCTCGCAGTACTTGTCTTTTTCGAAGTCCACCTACCGTTCTTCTGATCTACCGGAAAGTCTCAAGACTCTCGCCACGAGCTCCAGAACAATCACCATTGGACTCGACGATGTGCTGCGGTGTGCTGCGGTGTGGAAAAGAAAAACGACCCAGCCATTGTGCATGTCTTGCTCGTCGAAGAAAGCTACATTATAAACCAGGTCTTTCATTTTTGGAGAGCACAGCAGCCGTTTTGCATTCTGCATCCAGATTTCTTCCTTCGTTGGTAACAGCTCACATCAAGATCATGTGGCCTTTTATCCTTCGGCGATATAAAGACATGTTCGTCGACTTAAAAACTCATTAACTACGCTCCTCACATTCATCATAAAATAACTAGGCGCAAGATCCGATGTTGTCCTCTGCTGTCTCAGGCTCGGATAAACCTTCAAAATATGCACAGCGCATATTCATGTCCGAAACGTATGATGAAGAAAACGATGGTGCGGCGGAAAATTGCTTCGCACTGTTTATCGAAACATACCACCATAGGAAATATGACTTCGTTCTGTCTTCTGGACTCGTTCTGTGGATTGAAAACATCCACAGCTTTGTTGCATGTGTGATTCTGAGGGTCGGTAGCTTGACATGTCTTTGCGAGAGATATTACTACGCTTGTATGACATAACAAACCTGCGCATCTCTGAGTTTCGAACTTCCTAACCCAATACTATTCTTTTCCTATAATCAAAAAAACGAGGAAGGACCTCCATGTCGAGCAGATCAGAGATTGATTACTACACAAGCATGAGTCCTTGGGCGGTGCTGCCTGTAAATGTCGTCATTTACACGACGAGAAAACTCAGTGCATTAAATCACTGTATTAAAAAGGTCAGAGCTCTAGCTCATATACTAAAATGTAGCATTTGAGTGCGCATGTGCTTCCATTGATGAAAACACTACAAGAAGCTGCTTAGGCGAGTTCACTCCTTAACTGAGGCCTTAGTCCTTCCTTCTTGAATCACAGTTGCCTCAAAAACTGCAAAGGAGATCATGAGATCTGCCTGAATGAGAGCTGAAATCAGCCGCATCAAGGCTGCGCGCAAATCCTCCAAGACACTGCGAAGCCAAAATCTATGCTCCTTGCTGTCGCTTGCGGGTTGTCATAATCAAGACATTGGCAATGACCTGCATCGATTGATTCAATCCCCACGACACGGAGTAAAACACCGAATCCAACCACAACCTGCAGCTCTTCTCTATATATACTGAAAAAAAGTAACTCACGTTCGGCCTGGATCACCGATGCATCCTCCTATTTTCCACACCTACTACAAACAGCATGTTCCCCCGCACACAGCTACGCCTCACCTGCCGTGGACCCATTATTACGCCATAATATTGGTCGACGATTCGTACCGCAGCGATCAGAGCTCGAAGTGATGGGATTTCAAAAGTGGTGATAGGGGCCCATGACGTTTGATGTTTCGACAACACACTACGGAACTGTTCGCCGCGCGCCAATCAGAAGTTGAGGCAATTTAAAAACATCGGGTATTCGGATAACGTGGCTGAGAAAGGCGAACCAGGTAGGCGGGTCTTCGTGCAAACATGGAAATGATCTTCTTATATTGATGGAGACGGGAAAGGTGGGAATATGTATCAGCGGAACATGGGGATTAGGAAGTGTGGCTTGTTGTGGTTCAACACCCTTCGCTTCTAAGCGGTTAGTGGCTTCCAAATGACGAAAAAGGTTATGCTGTTCTTCTTAACATACAAGGTCGCAGTTTTGGTTGGGCAAAATGCTGTGCATGTTGTAGGTCGGTGCACTCTTATCACTTGCATGGTTCACGTGTCATAGGCATCAGTACTGGTTAGCGGCGCATCATGTGTTGCGTGGGAAGTGCATCGAAACCAGCAATCGTATCACACCTGATAGCATTCCATCAGGCCAATTCTGCTGTGTTCAGATCAAAAAGCGGTCAAGTACTGAACGCGCGATCCTGTTTCACTTAGCGGCGTTCTATACGGCATAAATATCGGAAATCTTACTAAAGATCAGATGATTTCAGTGCAGCCTTGCAACTCATACAGCCTCACCATAGCAGTCGCTTCACAAGCTTAAAGCAAACCAGACGCAATTTCCGGCTACAGAATGGTGCCAATGGCGTAGCATAATGACCGAGAATGGGCCCAAAGATATCGTTTCGGGCAGAACAACACTCCACCTAGAGCCGTTTACCTAAATATTCGGCGCAACTATGGAAAGGAGTGTATACACAAGGAGAAGACGTTGCAACAAACAGTACAAGGGCATAAATGTGGCGTTTCTTGTCACTCTCTGCTGGCTTGGTACTGTCTTAGCGCACCGGTAAGCAGAGGAGGGCCGAAGAGGGTGGAACGGTGTCTGAGCTCGTCTCCTGGAGGAGTATTGTATGTGGGCCACTAGTAACGTGCACCACCAGTAAGCGGCCCACACCAGTAAGTGGCCCACCCCACCTGACCTGACGCGACGCTCTGCACAACCACCACTATGCCGCGACAACAACGCTCTATACAGACTTCTCGTGAAGGT
>NW_026260310.1:0-14135 GCF_024291825.1 Alternaria postmessia
GTACTATTTATTATCTAACTAAATAATATTGTAAAGTAAAACCTATTCGTTCTAACGATCATTCTTATCTAAGACTTGAACTTAGATTAGGATATTAGGAATATCTTGTTCTACCATTAAACTAATAAGAATTTTTTTTTAATAAGATAAATCTAGCTATCTTATTAAATGAATAGCTATTACTATAGAAATCGTTATTCTTATCTAAGACTCGAACTTAGATTCAGATATTAGAAGTATCTTGTTCTACCATTAAACTAATAAGAATCTTTCTTATTATCTCATAAAAGTATTATAATATGTAAATGTAAAATAGTTTATTTAAAATCCTTTATATTTTACCCCCCTCTTCCTCTTTTTTTTTTTCATATATTGTGATATATGAAAAAAAAAGTTAAAGCTTGCGGTAATTTTTTTTTCTTTTGCTTAACTTTTTGTTTATTTTTTTTTTACTTTCTTTTTTTTCTATAGGGAAAAAAAACAGAAAAAAAAAGAAAGTATAGCAATAAACCATGAGCAAAAGAAAAAATTTAGAGAGAAATAAGCTGTAAATAATAAAAAGGATTATATATTTTCATAACTATTAACTTGGGTTTTGTTTTGGAGTATACCCATTACATTACTATTAAATTTTATATAATACATATGATTTTTTATTATGTTATATAAATATAGAACTATTTTATAAGAAATAATATGTAAATCGTAAAAAGGGTTATATATTTTCATAACCATTAACTCGGGTTTTGTTTTAGAGTATGCCCATTACATTACTATTAAATTCTATATAATCCCATTGGTGGACTTCTTGAATATGACGCGCCACCTTATTAACTACAGGATAACTTAAATGGAATGGGGTGATAATTAGCACTGCTTTTAACGGTTTACAGGTTTGAGCAACTATGTTTGGGCTTTAAGACTTTGTATTTCTATCCCTTTTTTTTTTAACAGATGATATTTGTAAAAAAATTTATTGTGGATAAAAAAATTTTTAATGGATAAAAAAACCCATTTTTAATATGTAAAACAATAGTGTAGTGATTGTCTTATATATGATTCACTACCCTTTTTAGGTAATAAAGTTATTTATTACCTGGTATAAACCTACGTGGCTCTTGTAAATTAATAAGTTTTTACTTGTAATCTTATTACAAGTAAATTGTGATAAAAATTCTATTTAAAAAAAAAAAACATCTATATTCTTTTTTTTAAACGGATCGAACCGTTAATTTTTATCACTATAACTTAAAAGTGTAGTAAAATGAACTTTTTTTATGAATACACTTATCTTCTTAGATGTATGTGACTTATTGTATCCCCTCTTTTAGTAGCTTAGCTACTAGGAACGTTATATTATCTAATAAGAATGAATACAACAACCTAACAATAAAAACATCAGGAATTAGCATATGATTAATAATATGATTAATCATATTATTATTATCTCTATATGCTAAAAATATTGGTGTATTATATTTAATATATGCACTATTTGCAGGTTTAATTGGAACTGCTTTTTCTTTTTTAAAAATATTTATAGAATGTGGTGCTCATAATCCTAACTTTTATCCTACTGTTTTTGCTATATTAATTTGAGCAATACTTCTACCTCTATACACGGTATTGTATATAGAATTAATTCATTTTAATAAGGATTATTTAAAAGAAAAGGTTAGACTTACTTTAAATATACTATGGTACTTTCTAACTACACCAAGGTACTATCCAACTATACTATTTTACCTTTATATTTTATATGCACTAATAATCTCATTTATGATTATTATGGATATAGGTATAATATTGTATCATAACATTTCTATTAACATATCACCTGATTTTTTATACCAATATACCTATGCTGGAGTTGATTCAGAACATTTAGTGGAGAATAAGATAGATCTGAATGTCTCACTAAGTACTAACAATCCTCCTAATTCATCTGGATCTTCAATGGATCTAGGTAGCTCCTCAGATCCAGATAGTGGTATGGGTACCTCAATTGGTTCTGAAGAAAGAACTTCTTCTGAAATAGATAGAAACATAGCAAAACATGAACAAATAGATTTTTTTGAAAAAGAGGTAGAACAAGATAGAAAGATATTAAATGCTATAGAGGCTAAAAATAATGGTGCTACACTTACTAGTGAACAAACTACTCTATTAAACAACAATCCTTATAAAGATTCCCACGAAGCACTTCAAGAAATCGCGGCAAAAAAAAGAATTATTCATGATTTAATCATAAGTACTGGAGAATATCCTGATAGTCATGGGGAATACGACAGTGCTAATTCAAAAGAAGTAAGCTCAGAAGAAGAGAGTTCAGATCAAAATAGTTCAGATACAGAGATGAGAAGAGCTATGGATGAATCTAGACGACAACATAAGGATGACTTCTCTAATAAACCAGGGGAATCTAGCAAAAAAGGTGGTTCTAAGTAAGCAGTAAAATAATGATCCTTTATAATATTATTACATTGTTTTATTATTTATTTGGATAAAAATTATTCGCTATTGTTTTATCTTTATCCAATAGCGAATGTTTCCACCTAAGTATTCTTTTATTATATTTAACAATAAATCACTTTTTTGATCTATTTGAAAATTTAATCTTATTTCCGGTTTATTTCTGGTAATACGTCTAATAATTTTTATTTTACCATTAACTTGTTATGAAATTTAAGCTGTGTTCCATTTATGGTACATTTAAAAAAATAGCATGACAAATCCCAGCAAATAAATAAATATTAACTGGAAAATTGCAAGATATACCTATATTTATACTGGAATCGGGGGGAGAAGGTTCTTTTAGGATTTACCTATTATTATTAAAGCCCCCATAAAAAAAGAAATTAGCTCAATTGGTAGAGCATCCGTTTTACACGCGGCAGGTTAAGTGTTCGAATCACTTACTTTTTTTTTATTTATACCTCTTTAATTATTTATCTATACCTCTTTAATTTTTAAGGTTAAATTTTTCTAACTATTATTTAAAAGTGTAGTAAAATGAACGGTTTATCCATTTTACAAGCAGCAGGTATATAAAAAGTCTTTATATATATGTGTAAAACAATAGTGTAGTGATTGTCTTATATATGATTCACTACCCTTTTTAGGTAATAAAGTTATTTATTACCTGGTATAAACGTACGTGGCTCTTGTAAATTAATAAGTTTTTACTTGTAATCTTATTACAAGTAAATTGTAATAAAAATTCTATTTTTAAAAAAAAAAGAATATAGATGTTTTTTTAAAAATTCTATTTTTAAAAAAAAGAATATAGATGTTTTTTTCTATCCTATTTATTATTTTTATTAAGAAAATATATTTAAAATATTAAATATACTCTAGATTAAATAAAAATAAAAATTAGAAAAATAAACCTTTTAAACGGATCGAACCGTTAATTTTTATCACTATAACTTAAAAGTGTAGTAAAATGAACTTTTTTATGAATACACTTATCTTCTTAGATGTATGTGACTTCTTGTACCCCTTCTTTTAGTAGCTTATCTACTAGGAACGTTATATTATCTAATAAGAATGAATACAACAATCTAACAATAAAAACATCAGGAATTAGCATGTGATTTGAAAGATGATTCTTATCTTCAAATGCTAAAGATATTGGTGTATTATATTTAATATATGCACTATTTGCAGGTTTAATTGGAACTGCTTTTTCTGTTTTAATAAGATTAGAGTTGTCAGGACCTGGTGTTCAGTATATTGCGGATAACCAATTATATAACAGTATTATTACTGCTCATGCTATTATAATGATTTTCTTTATGGTTATGCCAGCTTTAATAGGTGGATTCGGTAACTTTTTATTACCATTAGGACTAGGAGGACCTGATATGGGATTCCCTAGACTTAATAATATTAGTTACCTATTATTAATTCCTAGTATTGTTTTATTCTTATTTGCAGGTGGTATAGAAAATGGTGTAGGTACAGGATGAACTCTTTATCCGCCTTTATCAGGAATACAAAGTCATAGTGGTCCAAGTGTGGATTTAGCTATCTTTGGATTACATCTTTCTGGTATATCAAGTTTACTTGGGGCTATGAATTTCATGACAACTACATTTAATATGAGAAGCCCTGGAATAAGATTACACAAATTAATATTATTTGCTTGAGCAGTTGTTATAACAGCTGTTTTATTATTATTATCTTTACCTGTCCTAGCCGGTAAACTAATTCTGCCGGCTCTAAATTTGGCCGTATTCTGGGAACCGTTATACGAAAGTATATCGCAATCAGCAGGTAATCTATTAAGTTTGAACTTTTTAGAGAACCTCAGAGGCTATACGCCAAAATATTTTTGCTGTAGTTTGGAACTTTTGACCTTTCCTTTATGCACAGCTGGTAGATGCATTCATACTGATAACAATAGTAAAAATTTAAATAAATCCCTTTTTAGTTCTTATTTAACTGGGCTTATTGAAGGTGATGGTACAATAATAACACCAAAAACTTTAAGAAGCCCTAAAGGTAAGTTAAATTACCCCGCTATACAAATAGTTTTTCATTTAAAAGATTTACCTTTAGCTCTACTTGTTCAAAAAGAGTTAGGTGTAGGTTCATTATCTAGAAAGAAAGGGGTAGATGGTTATATATTAACCATAAATAGCTATGAAGGTATATTATTAGTTATTTCATTAATAAATGGAAATATGAGAACACCTAAAATACATAGTCTTAATGCATTAATCGATTTTTTAAATAATACTAAAGGAACCAGTATTGAAAAACATCCTGTATCTAAACACTCTTTAGATTCCAATCCATGACTGTCAGGGTTTATAGAAGCAGACGCTTCTTTTCAAGTAAGAACTACTCTTTCAGGTAAATATCCTAAATTAGAATGTAAATTAGAAATATCTCAAAGACGAGAAGATCACAAAGGATATGATAATTTGGATTTCTTAAGTCATATTGCTGACTTTTTAGAAACAGAAGTTAAAAAAATAAGATCGGATAAACCAATACCTGAGTATAGAGTTAGAACTACTAACCTTAAAGGTAATATGAAGGCTAAAAATTATCTTTTACAATTTCCTCTATTTGGAACTAAACATTTAGATTCATTAGATTGAATGGAAGTAGTAGACATGTTTGATAGAAAGGAGCATAATACAGATGAAGGAAAGGAAAAAATAGTAAAGATCAAATCAGGTATGAACAATTTCAGAACAAATTTTACTTGAGATCATTTACAAAACTTCTACAACTTAAAAATATAAGATATGGTCCGATCAAGCACGAGAGTGTTTGCGTACCTACACTAAGTTTTAATAACTTTTTAAGCTTAAAGAACAACACTTTAAGCTATGGGATTTCATCCAGTAGGTCAACAAATTTAACGGGAATTACTATGATATTAACAGATAGAAACTTTAACACTTCATTCTTTGAAGTAGCAGGAGGTGGTGATCCTATATTATACCAACATCTGTTCTGATTCTTCGGACATCCTGAGGTTACGTATGTAGGCCTCTTAACGTCGCTGTATGCTGGGACCCCTTCGCTTTATAGTTCTAAATACTCCTCCTTAAATGGCATAGTAAAAAAGTTAGAACAATGAAGGAAATCAGCCGGTAACATTTTATATATAAAAAATGGAACCTCAGAGGCTTTACGCGACGGAGTTGTAGTAAATTCAGAAAATGTTAAACGTGTATCAGATCACGTTCCTAAACATTTGAACCCTCTAAATAATGAACAATTAGGTTATTATCTAGCAGGATTAATAGACGGGGATGGTCATTTTAGTAAAGCTCAACAATTAGTTATAACTTTTAGTTCTCCAGATGCATTTCTAGCCTATTACTTGAAAGGAAGATTAGGTTACGGTAATGTAAGAAAAGTAAAGGACAAAAACGCATACCTTTTAATTGTATCTAATGAAAAGGGTATGTTAAATATAATTAACTTGATAAATGGTAAATTAAGAACAGAACACAGATTTAACCAAGTAGTTAATAATGTATTAAGTCATACTAAGTATGCAGATCAAAATATTCATTTTACTATAGATTCAAGTAAAAATTTTGATAACCACTGATTAGCAGGTTTTTCTGATGCGGATGCTAGTTTTCAAATAAAAATTATTAGACGTATTACCAGAAATAAACCGGAAATAAGATTAAATTTTCAAATAGATCAAAAAAGTGATTTATTGTTAAATATAATAAAAGAATACTTAGGTGGAAACATTGCATATAGGAAGTCTCAAGATACCTATTATTATGGTTCTACTAATTTCGGTTCTGCTAAAAGGGTTATAGAATATTTTGATCGATATCACTTACAATCTAGAAAGCATATAAGCTATTTAAGATGAAGAAAGGTATATAGATTAATACAAGACAAACAACACTTAACAGATAAAGGGCTATCCAAAATACTAATAATTAAATCTTTAATAAATCGTCATGAAGAAAATACTACAACTTAAGATAAAGTCCTAACAAGAATATAAAAGTTTTTGAGTATTAATGAGAAAAGACTGTTATAATACACAGCTATTCCTTTAGTCAAAATATTGTTACATTTTAATTATCCCAGGTTTTGGTATAATAAGTACTACAATCTCTGCCAACTCTAACAAAAGCGTGTTCGGATACCTTGGTATGGTTTACGCCATGTGCTCTATCGGTATTTTAGGTTTTGTAGTTTGAAGTCACCACATGTATACTGTTGGTCTTGATGTGGATACAAGAGCGTATTTCACAGCAGCAACATTAATTATTGCAGTTCCTACGGGTATTAAAATATTTTCTTGATTAGCAACTTGTTATGGTGGTTCTTTACACTTTATACCATCATTACTTTTTGCATTAGGTTTTGTATTCATGTTTACTATAGGGGGGCTTTCAGGTGTTGTTCTTGCGAACGCGTCACTTGATATTGCCTTCCACGATACTTACTACGTAGTTGCTCATTTCCACTACGTTTTAAGTATGGGTGCTGTATTTGCCTTATTTAGTGGATGATATTTCTGAATTCCTAAAATTTTAGGGTTAGATTATAACTTACTTTACTCTAAAGCTCATTTCTGAGTTTTATTCACTGGGGTTAATTTAACTTTCTTCCCTCAACATTTCTTAGGGTTACAAGGTATGCCACGTAGAATTAGTGATTATCCTGATGCTTTTACAGGTTGAAACTTTATTAGTAGTATTGGTTCTATAATCTCTGTAGCTGCTACAGCATTATTCTTACATATTGTATACTTACAACTTGTTAAAGGTAAAGCTATCTTTGGATACCCTTGAGCCGTTCCTCAGTTATTTAGTGATTACTTACGTATACTTAAAGATAAATGTGCTCCAGGATTAGAATGAGCATTACATAGCCCACCTAAACCTCACGCATTCACTAGCTTACCATTACAAAGTAGTGGTATACTAAGTTCTCTTTTTATAGGAATAAGCTTTTTATTTACTATATCAAACGAATTTATATGTGATGCACCTAGAGCTTGAGGACTTTACTTCCAAGATAGTGCTAGTCCACAAATGGAAGCGCTAGTAGAATTACATGATAACATTATGTACTACTTAGTTGCAATTTTATTTGCTGTAGGTTGAATACAAGGAGCTATTATCAGAAACTTTGACAGTTCGAAATCACCTATAAGTAACAAATATCTTAACCATGGTACACTAATCGAACTTGTATGAACTATTACTCCTGCTTTAATCTTAGTATTAATCGCTTTCCCTTCTTTCAAACTATTATACTTAATGGATGAAGTTACTGATCCTTCACTATCTGTATTAGCAGAGGGTCACCAGTGATACTGAAGTTATGAATATCCAGATTTCCTAAATAGTGATGGAGATTTTGTTGAGTTTGATTCTTACTTAGTACCTGAATCTGATTTAGAAGAAGGAGCGTTAAGAATGTTAGAAGTGGATAACAGAGTTATTCTTCCTGAAATTACACATACTAGATTTATTCTGACTGCAGCAGATGTTATCCACTCTTTTGCCATACCCGCATTAGGAGTAAAATGTGATGCATACCCAGGTAGATTAAATCAATTCTCTGTTTTAATTAACAGATTAGGAACATTCTATGGTCAATGTTCAGAAATTTGTGGTATACTACATTCTAGTATGCCAATTGTAGTTGAATCAGTTTCACTAGAAAAATTCTTATCATGATTACAAGAACAATAATAAAAACAGAAAAAAACTAGCAGTAAGCGTCCTTATGGGACTTCTGCTCCTTTTCAACTTTTCGTCTGCTATACGGAAATTACTAGTAATGCGATAAATAAAATATTACTAGTTATAAAAGGGTCTCACAATGGTAAAGCGTATGACTCTTAATCATTCTCATAAGGGTTCAATTCCCTTAGACCTCAAAATCTAAGATGAAATTCAAATCCTGTTAGAGAAGATTTGTATAACCTGTAGATTGGTGGTAATAACAATAAACATGTTATGAAAACAGTTCCCTTGTGTTTAAATTACATGCGGCAAAACAGTATAACATATCCCAGTAGATAAATGTTTTTTATAGCTGGAAGATTGCAAGATAGACTTATATTTCTACAGCAATCGGGGGAGAAGATTCATTTAGGATTTACCTATTATTATTAAAGCCCCCACAAAAAAAATAATGAGATTATTAAAAAGTCATCCAATTTTAAGATTAGCGAATTCTTACTTAGTAAAAAAAAATTCAATTTTATCCAACTAGCCCTCTTATTTTTTTTTGAGTTATTTATAAATAACGTCAAAAAAAATAAGGGCTTGTCCCACAGCAGGGTTGAAAAAAAAAAGAACATATCTATGTTCTTTTTTCTTAGATTTATATTTACAACAAGTCAAAAACAGGACTAAATTAAAAGATGAGATTTATATATTAAAAAGTGAGGCAAGGGTAAAAGATGGTAAATTTAAATTTCATTCTTGGTTAAATAACACAAAGAAAGTAGAGTATGTTGAATACTCTAACCAGACAATCAATATGTAAACTTCCATTAAAACAACCATTACTCCTAAAAAAACAATGTTCAGGACAAATTCTTAACATCAAGAAACCGTTTCTTCCTTTTTCGGACAGATGATACGCCAAAAGGCACAGATCTCCTTATCCTGGTTTTTTACTTCTCCACAAAACTTATACCCTGCCTTTTCCACCACCTTTTGATTTGATTTATTATCCATCTTAATTTCAGCACACAACCGCTCAGTTGCCTTATGTTTCTCCTGGCTATCGAGGGAGATTTCCTCAACAAGGATGGTTGTATTTTCACGGGGCAGACCCCACCAAACGGACAAAAATGCCTTCAGGAACTCTGTGGCGTATCCATGACCCCAGTACTCCTTTTTGAACACATAATGCACTCTAGGCCATTGCTTGTCCATTTTAAGGACCAATCCCTCACCGATAAGTTCTCCCTCCCTTTCATCTGAGTTTTTGAGAAAGATTCCGACTCTTGTTTTGTCTTGTAATTCATTGAACCAATGTCGAGCTGTGTTCGTTTCGGGCATTGCGTCAAGGCCGTAACCACGCATAGGTTCAGGTTGCTTCAGGAGGAGGTGATAAGGTTCAAAATCCGACTCAAAGAGTGATCGAAAAAAAAGACGTTCAGAAGAAAACCTGGGGAGGTTTTGGTGAACTGGTTGAGTTGTCGAAACTTCGACAGAAGAAGGGGTTGAGGAAAGAGTAGTAGCCATTGTGGATGATGTGGGGAGTGGTGTGGTATGGTAAGTGGAAGGGTGGTTTTTTATTTTTTTCGACGTAATTTCTATGAAATTACTAGAAAAAAAATTAGAAGTGTGTGGATAAAAGCGGTTGGCGAAAGGATGGTTGGTGGACGGTATGTTTGTAGTATGGGATGCCTTGGTGGGGTGGTGAAAACGAAATAGTCGGGGAGAAAAGGGTGGTACTTATACTTTAAAACGCCAAGCACATACCCACTGTGCCAAGCAGGCAACAATGCAGCCAAGTAGACGAATCTCCCAATAACTGAAATGAGTAGAAGTCATCTGAACAACATAAGATAAAACTGAAACCTTCTATAGGTGGATTACTATGTGACTCACATCCATCGGTTATCCGGCAATACAGACACGTCATCCATCGGTTATCCGGGAATACAGACACGTCATCCATTCGGAAAAAAGATAAGCTTGTATGATTTGATTGGTGAGACCTTATCACGCACAGCAATTGGCGATCTAGGAGAACGGACGTCTTAACGTCTTGGCTAAAGATAAGGTCGCAACCTCCAAATGGTGGAAAGTTATGTGACCCCAGAGCCAAGGGATGAAGGATTATATCCATATTCCCTTACTCGGGAATATCGTAGATATAGTATACTTGAGAGTTTTTCTCAAATAAGTGTAATTTATCTAGGTCATGATTTAGATGACCTTAGTCTTCAAGTGATTAAATCAAATTTAGAAGATATACATAATGAATTTACAAGAACAGAAAGCTGACTTATTATTCAAGAAATGAATGATATATTAAGACGATTTGTCTTCGAAAGTAGAGAATTGAATATTAAACCTCCAAAAAGGTTTAGAAAATCCTACTCACATTAGGGTATAGGGCTAGCTAAGTATGGTCGATGTTTGTAGGTATATATTTAACTAGTTTACTTTTATTTACACTTGTGTCACTTCTAGAGGTTAATTAGGAACCTCAAAAAAAACCATTACTTATTGTTGGAATCCTTTGTTCTAGTTGGGGAAGTTTCATAGTAATGGGTATTAAAAGGGGTCAAAAATGATAAAACTTAATAGTAATGTGTTGGATATAAATGTCTATATACTAATACATATAAACAATAACAGGAAATTTATAAAAGATTTTACGGTTTATAACAGATTCGTAAAATAGTAATAAAAGGGGTCAAAAAAGATAAAACTTAATAGTAATGTGTTGGATATAAATGTCTATATACTAATACATATAAACAATAACAGGAAATTTATAAAAGATTTTACGGTTTATAACAGATTCGTAAAATAGTAATAAAAGCAGTATAATTGTTAACATAATTTATTAAATAGAAATAAGATTAAAAAATAAAAAAAAAATAAATGAGATTATTAAAAAGTCATCCAATTTTAAGATTAGCGAATTCTTACTTAGTAGATTCACCACAACCTTTAAATTTAAGTTACATGTGAAATTTTGGTTCTTTATTAGCCTTTTGTTTAATTATACAAATTGTTACTGGTGTAACTTTAGCAATGCATTACAACCCTAGTGTAGCAGAAGCATTTAATAGTGTAGAGCATATTATGCGTGATGTAAACAACGGGTGATTAATACGTTATTTACATAGTAACACTGCTTCAGCATTTTTCTTCATAGTTTACTTACACATAGGTAGAGGTATGTACTATGGATCTTACAGAGCACCTAGAACTCTAGTATGAACTATTGGTACTGTTATCTTTATCTTAATGATGGCTACAGCTTTCTTGGGATACGTCTTGCCATACGGGCAAATGTCATTATGAGGTGCAACAGTTATTACTAACCTTATGAGTGCTATACCTTGAGTAGGTCAAGATATTGTTGAGTCAAATAATTTTACAGAAAACTACACTACAGTTTATTGCTTATCTAGTTTACTACCTACGATAGGTACTGTTAGTGCTAACGCATTAAAAAAAGGAAATAAAAATGTTAGATGTAACAAAAAAGAATATTTATCCATACCTCCTTCTTTTCTGTCTTTTTTAGCAGGATTGATAGACGGAGACGGTTACATACAAATAACAAAAACAACTAAAGGATTTATAGCCATTAAGCTAGTTATATCTATTCATTTAAAGGATATTTCAACTTTAGAGTATATACGTTCCGTTCTAAATTTAGGTAAGATTACTATATATAAAGATAATAAAAGTCCAACTTGTAAATTGATTATTAACAAAACTGATTTACAAGAAATTCTGTTCCCATTATTATTACACCATAACATATTTTTTTTAACTGAAACAAGAAATAACCAATTTAACACTGCTATGGTAATACTAGATAAAGACATAAAAAGGTTTGATCTTATACCAGATATAAATAATATGGTTAAAATATTTAACTTACCAGTAGATGCAGTAGATTATGTTAAATTAAGTTTCTTTAAAAATTGAATAGTTGGTTTTACAATGGCAGAAGGGTCATTTTTTATAAAAAGTAATAATGACGGTTGTTTTCAATTGAAACAAAGAATGCATCCTAGTTTATTTGAATCATTTAAATTAGTGTTTGATACAAGTAGAAAGATAGATATTGAAAAAAATATGTATAATCAGTTTTCTGTATCTTCCAAAGCTGACATACAAACTGTTATAAATTTCTTTTCTTTTTCAGGTTTACATTCTTTGATAGGACTTAAAGGTATTTCTTATATAAAATGATTAAATGATTTAAGAAATAGCAATCGTTATGGTAATCTTAATTTTCCTTCCAACAAATAATTACATTCTTTCATTTTTATTTTCTTTTATCTGTATTAATGGGCTCCTTTGAATGGTAACATTCAATAGGCAAATGGGGAGAATTGCAAGAACATCTATAAATAATAACCTCCGATTTATAGATTACTTGCAGCGAAGCTTGATTCGGTATTATAAATGGATCAAGAACGTTCAACGACTAATGAGTGAGTAATACCAACAATAAGCTCGACACGAGTACCCCACAACCAATCATTAAAAACTATAGTTAATGATGCTTGGTTGAAGACATAGTCTAAACACCAAATATATATAAAATTGGTGAAAATAGGGATTAAATGCCCTATTAAAACGATTAATATTCGTTTATATCGTCATTTGAGGAGGTTTCAGTGTTAACAATGCAACATTAAATAGATTCTTCTCATTACATTTCGTTTTACCTTTCGTATTAGCTGCTTTAGCACTAATGCACTTAATCGTTTTACACGATACAGCTGGATCAGGAAATCCTTTAGGTGTATCAGGAAACTACGAAAGAATATCTTTTGCTCCTTATTTCATATTTAAAGATCTTATTACAATATTTGCATTTATATTTGTATTATCTTTATTTGTGTTCTTTATGCCTAATGTATTAGGAGATAGTGAAAACTATGTTGTGGCAAACCCTATGCAAACTCCTGCAGCTATCGTGCCAGAATGATACCTTCTGCCTTTCTATGCTATATTAAGATCTATACCTAACAAATTATTAGGAGTTATAGCAATGTTCGCAGCTATTCTTATATTATTACTATTACCTATTACAGATGTAAGTAGATCAAGAGGTATGCAATTTAGACCTTTAAGTAAAGCAGCTTTCTTTGTATTTGTTGCTAATTTCTTAATCTTAATGCAATTAGGGGCTAAACACGTTGAGTCTCCATTTATTGAATTTGGTCAAATAAGTACCGTTTTATACTTCTTCTACTTTACTTTTGTAATGTATGGTGTTACTGTTGTTGAAAATACTTTTGTGGATTTAAGACACAAAAAATAGTTTCCGGCGAACTTTTTTTTAATATATCATGATATATTAAAAAAAAAGTAAGTCATACAAGACGACTTAAACCTGCAAAAATTTTATTTTTTTTTGCTGGAAAAACTTAACAGTTAAATAGAAAATAACGGTTAGACTACCGTTAACTTGTTATGAAAATGGTAAAATTTGTTATTTATAATCCCTTGTGGTGACTATCCCAAAAATAAATAGTACTGTTCTATAAACAGATCATTTTTGTCCTATTCTTATCTTTATTACAAGAACATTAGTAGGATAAAATCTATGTAATAACTCTCTCTAAATTTTTATAAAATAATGGTTATTTTACCGTTAACTTGTTATGAAAGGTAACACCTTACCAGATAGTATAACATATCCCAGTAGATAAATGTTTTTTATAGCTGGAAGATTGCAAGATAGACTTATATTTCTACAGCAATCGGGGGAGAAGATTCATTTAGGATTTACCTATTATTATTAAAGCCCCCATAAAAAAAGAAACTTTTTAAACAAAAAAAAGAAATTAGCTCAATTGGTAGAGCATCCGTTTTACACGCGGCAGGTTAAGTGTTCGAATCACTTATTTCTTATTACTTATTGATGGTAAGTAAATATATTTATAGAGATCTTAGCTTAAT